>NC_092576.1:15908610-16061110 GCF_037975245.1 Apostichopus japonicus | reverse complement strand
ATCTTATTTGTTATAGAGAGGCTATGCTCTGAAATTTACTTTTTATAGTTTTTCATTTCATGTGTTCAAGGTAGTATGTTAAAAGTGTTGACATTGAAACAAACAACATTATTTTGTCATTATAAAAGCCATAATAAACAGTCATTTATTAAGCAAAATGATTTCAATTGAAGCACACGTGCCTTGATGACGATGTCATATTTTGAATAGCTCGGCTTCCGTATTATGTATGACCAAACATTAAATCTGTGATATCTTCCACATGGCCTAAGATAATTTTTAGCTGTTTGTGGAAGTTTTCATCACAGTTATCTTTATTACGTATACTAATGATTATGTTAACGTTTTTGTTCAACGTTAATGAAAAATAAACCTATTATCTACGCAAACCTATATAAAATTTTCCCTAACGAAAATGTAGTAACTTCCGTTTTACCAAAGAGCTGAGCGTTCCATGCATTACAAATCCAAATGTAAATTCTCTAACAAGGCTAACAGGTATTGTTAATAAATTTTCAAGTCTTTTCATTAAATTCGGCTAAATTAATCAACATACTCACCGAAATATGAGGGATATGCATTTAACATTAACGTAAGCAGCAAGCAGTGAGAGAAAAACATGATGCTCCGATTATGAAGATGTCACAGCTCATCCAAACCCAAAACTATATTAATCAAGAATGAAAGAAGATATGCTATGCTTCGATTTATATAGCTTCTTTTATATGCTGGTGTCATACTTTATCAGGAATAATCAACATATACGAAAACAACACCTACGTAGGTGTCTCTCAGCAAACGACTGTAAAAATGCTTTTGATAACATTTAAGTCGTTTAGTGGGTTCAACTTTAATCTCCCAACGCTGTATGTACCCACTCAAAGGTGACATTGCAATAGCAGTATGCATTTATTTCGTCTTGAACAAGCACTAGAAATTGTTCAGTCGGTTCAACTGCTAATTGTACCGAATCTATCCCTGTATTTACTCTGTCAACGGTGATTTTGATGTACTGACAGCATTTTCTACCATGGCGACCGTTCTTCAGATATAACATGTTTCTAGAGATGGTTCAACTGCTTGTATGTCGCTATACACTGATGGGACCCATTTGAAGGCTTAATTGTGATGCCCTAGTTGAAGTTGTACTAAGTATGACCATTTGAACACTTAACATCTAAAAGGAAAAGTTCAGTATGTAGATCTATCTGAATTGAGTAGGACAGGCTTTCGCAACCGACGACCGTTTACATTAGACCCCTTGCTCGGTGTAAGCACCAGTGATCATCGAACTGCATTGCGATTTTTCATAATAGGAAAAGAATCCGCGAAACCAAAAGCCTTTTGATGTCCAGCACTGATAATAAATTCAAACTACTTTTGGATGCAAGCACCCTCCATTTACTAGTATACCCGCACGTCATAATTATCGGTCTCTACTTACATATTTGGTGGCTGCGTTCCTGAACAAATTACGAACGTAACAAGTCAACAACGAAAGTTATAGGTCATCACTGAGCCCGAGTCAACCCCGAGCTGCCTGTTTACATTACAAATTTAACACCGTGCGAGGGTTTTAATGCCGTGCTTGCAGTCAAATGGGTCTGTAGATGATAACTCTTTACCAAGACTGCATATGAATTGCTAAACATTTCGTGTTACCATCCACAAAAATATCCTCGAAAATGTAATTATTCTACTTTCGTCATTTATTGATCTCGTTTTGTAATCAAGATGGCATAAAGTACCTTACAACCATGGAAACAGCCGTTGGTAATGCCTGTGGTATTAAGGTGTTTGGAAACTTAACATTTTGCTGTTGGAAGACCAAAATAACATCAGTTCAGTCAAGGACACTATTGAGCAGACAATCAGTAACCATCACAATCACAACCCTAGCCTGCTATGGGAAGCATGTAAAATTATTATAGGATCCGTGTCAATTGCCTATTCTAAAGCTGCAGCTAAACAACGACAAATTGATGAAAAGAGGTTAATTTTTAAGATTCCTGCAGAGAGCCTGCAGAATGCGGTTTTAGGACTGACAGGTCTTCATCTATGGCTATACTACATTTGCTTGAAGAAATAACATCATCTCTGGACAATAGCAAATCAACCGTAGGGGTATTTATAGATCTATAAAAGGCTGTTGATACAATAGATCACCAAATTTTACTCAAGAAACTGGATCATTATGGCTTCCGTGGTGTAGGCCATGACTGGCTCTCAAGTTATCTCTCTAATAGAAAATAATATGTCCAAATAAAGAATTCCAAGTCCGGTTTTCTTGATGTCTCATGCGGGGTACCCCAAGGACCAATCCTTGGATCCAAGTTGTTTATTCTCTACTTAATTGATATTTGTAGTGCTTCAAATATTTTGAATTTTGTATTATTTGCAGACGACACAAATATTTTCTGTTGTCATAAAGATATCAATGTTTTATGTAATCTGGTGAGCAAATAACTTCATAATTTAAGTGAATGGTTTGCATTAAATAAATTATCTCTCAACGTAAACAAAACAAAGTTTATGATAGTCTCAACCGTAGAGGTGAAAATAATTTAAACATCTCCATAACTGATTCCGATATAGAAAGAGTGTACATTGCAACGTTACTTGGTGTATTTAAAGACCATAAACTTACTTGGAATGATCATGATACTCATATTTCAAAGAAAATCTCTAAAATTTGCTATTTGTCTCCCCTGCCTGAATTATTGCGTTGAAGCATGGGGAAGTACATAAAACCAACAGTTCCCTCTTATTTTGAAACATAAGAGGGTTATTCGTATCGTTTGTCATGCTAAACTTCGGGACCATACCTCTGAGCTTTTTTTTTCAAATTAAGAGCATTAAAGTTACATCATATAATAGATATCAGCACGGGTGTTTTTATGTTCAAAGTTTTTCACATGGTTTTAACTTCAACTCTACAAAATTATATTTCCTTAATTTCAATTAAACGATTTAAATATAATTTCTATGTAAATTATGCAAGGACAAGAGAAAAACAGTTTTCCATCTCCATTTCTAGAGTTAGACTCTGGAACTCATTATATATTATAATTAAGTAAGCCCCAACCTTGAACTATTTTCAAAATAGATACAAAATAAATAGTGTTAACTTGCCAAAAGTAATTTGTTACTTCCAGTTTTTACTGTATTGATTTACGACAATTTTTTACCCCCACTTTTCTTTTCTTTTCTTGTTTTATATTATTTAATTTTGTTTTGTAGTTTTTTTTTCCTTTCACCAATTTTTCTCCAGTATATGTATATATTTGTTACATTCAAATGGAGAAAACATTCTATAAGCATTGCGCTTTTTTGTTCTCCTTTTCAATGCATTTGTATAGCTTAAATATTGTATATCGATTAACATGATTATTTTTTTTTTTGTACCTTTCTTTGCCAATCAATTATGTACTGTGTACAATTGCTAGAAATAATGTGTTGTCATTGTCAAATTGTTATTCTTCGAAATGCTAGACAATCGTTAGAATCTGAGAGCTACTATATAATTAACAATTTAACAAAAAATGGATTTAAAGGAGAAGAGAAGATGAACAGGGAAGGTGAATGAGATGTCCCAGCAGGGGATCATATTACGTTTTAGCGGATGCGGCTAGAGATAAGTAAATGTAAAACCTTTTGAATTTGAATAGTAGAAGCCTCTTTCACCCACGGTTCGGCTCAACATTTACCGAGGTTCTTCTCTTAGTTTCGATTAAAGTGTTGACTGTTTCCTGTTTGTTTGCTCTTGCTCTTGCTGATCCTATTCAGTCGCCACTTTGTGTGCCCTTTTTTGCGACACAATATGGTGTCGTACTTTTTTAACTGAAAAGGTGGGGTGGAACTAATTGATTCTCGCATGGGACTACCGTAAGTCGTAGAGTTTGTATTTCTTATTAATCCTAGTTTAACTTTTAATTTTATTAAGCAGGAATATAGTCCATTCGGTAGATTTATAATAGAATTTGATATATTTTTTTTTTAAACTGGAATAAAACTTTATTGATAGCACACTCTCCTACTCCCAATTTAACGGTAGCTATAAAAAGTGAGTTAAAGTCTTATATACTAATAGAACTGCTTGTATTTGCAATTATGGGCACTCTACAGGTTTCTTCCCTGTTCAAAGAGGGTTCAGGCAAGGCTACCCTCTAAGTCCGTACTTGTTTACTCTAGTTGCTAAGATGTTAGCTTTTTAGGATTCAGAATAATAATATAATTAAAGGTACCACTATTAACAACATGGAAGTAACAATTAGGCTATATTCCGACGATACTACGTTTTCCTTTGATGGTAGCAAAAAATATATTGACGAGACTCTGCGTATCCTTCACAAGACTGAAACTTGCGTTTGTACTATAAATTAATGGGACGTAAATGACTTGTTTCGCTTGAACTACGTGCCTAAGCTCTCCAGACTCCTAGAGAGGTTATTAGAAAAAGTCATCTTTGACTTTGCTTGGTCGGGTAATCACGAAAAAACTAAACGTTCAGTTATTATTGATTAGATTAGCGACGGATAGCTAAAGGTTACCCACGTCCACAGCTTTATAAACTGATTAAAGTGTACATAGATTAGAACAAATTGCAATGATAATAAAGGCCCATTGACGGTTTTCTTTTTCGATATTCACTTGAACTCTTACGGCAAGAATTCTAAGAACGATGTAATCAACATAAAGAAAATAATTTGTGAGGCAAATTGTTTGTGGCTGGTCCTTTTGACCTCCGAAGGAAAGTTTTGGAAACCAAATGATGTGGAACAACTCCTTCATTCTTATTAACAACAGTACTTTAAATTATGATCATTTGTTTAATAAAAATATGAAGGCCGTAAGTGATCTTTTTGTCAACGAGCGTAAGCCTCTAACGTACAATCGCTTTAAAGGTAAATTTCATATATATTCTATGCCATTTACTATTTGCTGGGGCTTAATCAGTTGTAGCCAGAAGGAGTGGAGAAGGTCCGGGTGCCAAAGAAATGAATCTTCCAATGTAAATATTGATTGGTATAACAATGGAATATGGTTCACGTCTGGAAATGATGATTAAGTGTATTCATGTAAATTAATGAGACTATGCATTACTTATTCAAGAATGTTATTCTGTTCAAAGAGTCAAACAGTACGTTGGGAGCGCCAGTGAGTGTACACCTGTTTGGTTTTGCTATAGGAACAAAAAAGTCAACAATAGGCCTACCTTTAGTTTATACCGATTTAATCCGTTGAGTGAGGCTCAAGCTTCTAGGCTGACTGTAAGTATTTACAAGAAACGTGAATCCCAAAACAGCAGTGTCATGTCACACTACAAGTAGACCAGGATAAGTGGTACCGAACAAAGCTAACTGGATTGGACTTCACCGTGTAAATGTCTCTTATACTGAGGAGATGTGGCGAAGTAAAGTGAAACGCAATGCGGGTAATTTGCATATAATCAACGATGTTGCAATACCGATGAAAAGTAAATTACGGCAGGGATTCGCCACGTTTGCAACTTGACCTCGACGTAAACTGCATTGTATGTAAATATGAAACCCGAAAATAAGTTAAATTCGAGTCGGGTTCAGATTTTTTCTAATGATTAATATAACTCATTTTCAACAACCTTGCACAGAACTAACATAATGAATAACTGTAGGTAGATCTTGCAACTCAACTAGTTGAGAACTTTCAGGATTTTACGGGATAGCGACGACTACAAATAACACAAAAATAAGTTAACAGGCAAACATTGATGACACACTTGCTTTTATATAGCTAGTTCCGTTGCTAATAAATTAAAATTTGAAATTATTATTATCTGGTTCCAAAAAAATGATTGAAGTCAAATATGGAAAATATGGAAAATAATGGTGCTCATTGGTTTTCACTGTTACATTTAGGACCACAATACAGGAAAACCATAACTAATATTAAAAATTAATTGGATAATACAGTACAATTAAGTCCCGTCACACACCGTTGAGGAATTGTTCAAGTTTATATATAATACGTCACGTATAATGGACGACAGACGCCGAGAACATTAGAACCTGAAAGTAATTTAACTATGCCTCAGAATGTATCATTTGATATCTGAATAAATCCGGGAAGGATCACAAGATCCTCACAAAGCAGTCGGTTTCAATGGCCATATGGAAACATCCTTTTTTATAACATTGTTCATTCGCCCTATGCCCTTTAATAAGAGTTGAGCTCCTAACTTAAATCAGTCGGAGAAATGTTGAACTTAGTCTATCACTATCGAAACATATTAAACAATAAAGTACACCCTGCATGTGTACATTGTAATATGTTTGTTATGTGAATAATTGGATGTATAAATTTGATATCTCTTAACTTGATTCTTTAATAAGAGTAAGAAAATGTAGATTGAACGTATTTAAATCTTTGTCAGTAGGCAAAGGGTGTGCGTTAATCAGTCATTTAGTGTGTACAACTCAGTTTCTTGAATAATGGTGTCAAAGACCTTCATCGTGAATGATTTACGACAGAAATGACGTCACGTCCATTTCCAGTATCAGTTGGTCGGTGGTGTACTGCATTAATGTATCGGTTGTATATAACAGTGAAACGTGGCAAGTTTGTTAATATAACAGATAATCAGCCGGGTGGATGATCAAAGAGTGTCATGCCTGATCGATGCCTGATCGGCTCCTGCAGGATAGCAAAAAAATAAAACCTTTTTTTTTCACAAATCAGACCATTCCTTTTTTTTTAAGTAATGTTGTAATAATAATAGGCAGACAAGCAAAATATTCAGAAAGGAAGCTATGATACTTAAACATAATTGGGAGGCTGCCCCAGACCTAATTATCCCACATTCCCGGGAAGAGACCAGTAGCTAAGAAAGAGAACTTTACTTCCGGAATTTATCTCACATGCTCTTTTGCCACCGGGTTCCTGACCAAGCCATACCCACTCTCGTTGTGTGATGTGAGAGAAAAAATCATTTGAATGGCGGGTGTGGAGAGAAAATAATGGCAATTACTTTATCAAATAAGCCATATTGTGCGAGTAAGATCTGTGTTCCCGTACTAAGATTTTTTTTAAATTTTTTACCGCTGATGAAGGTTTGCTAAAATCTTACTACAGATTGAATAATTTACCTGACTGAGTCTTACTTTGTCTCTCTCTCTCCTTTCTCCCAAAGAGTTTGCATTGCATCATCGCGTAACTTTGCAACCAAGAAGACGAGATGTTAATCACTATTATCATCAAGAACTGTACTATCAACTGATTGCTAACGCCATCATTCGACCATTTTTTTAAGAATACAATCACCTGACATACCGTATTTTGTTATGTCATTAGCACATACAAATGTGCATATTATTATTTTTTTTATAGATAACGAGACAAATGTTTGCGTACGCCATTTTCTGATATTTCTTTGGAAAGCCTGGGTAGAGTCAATTTAACGACAAAAAGGTGACCCCGAGTACACAAAAGAAGGCCATCTATACGAGTATTTATTCACAGTTGATTACATGTACCAGCTCTTCATTTGTGTTGTAGTGTTAATTTCTCGTATATGACTTAACAGAGACCGGATTTGCATTAACGTATTAAACTAAGGTTGGTTTGATTCGGTATGAGTACGATTACAAAAAAATCAACAGAGATCAGATTTATATTTAACGAGTACAACAACGTGACTGCGGATACAAGTAGAGTTTTTTCTTGGTATGAGTAAGATTACAAATTCTAAACATAGATCAGACTTGTTTTATAGTAGTTAAACAACATTGGTACGAGTAAAAGTAGGAATTTCCCTTGGTGTGAGTAAGATTACAAATAATAAACAGAGATCGGATCAATGTTGCGAGTAACCTACATGTAACTACTCTCTTAAAATGATAGACTGAAGAATTCAGTCTTCTGTATGACTGAAATTTTTTTCAGTGTTATACACTGAGCTTAGACTAAAAAAAAACACCTACTTAGACTATATTATCAGTTACACCGTTCAGTCGCTGTTTTGGACTGACTGTATTAACCAATCAGCTAATCACATGTGGCATGGCATCTTACCATTTTCAGTCTCTGTATTCCACTGAAAAATGTATCCAATCAGAGAATAGAAATGCGCCTACGTCATCCAAAAACTTGCAAATACGCCCCACAAAAATAAGTGACAACGAGCGCTACAATTTGTGTACATATGTACTACTATATTCTTCGCTTAGCCAGGTACTCGCTATACTGTACGTACGCACGACGTACACACAGCTAGGCATGAACGAGACAGACGACCGTATGTCTAAACTAGAGTAAAGGTTATAAATTAGCAATGGCTGAGTCTTTAAGAACTTTTCTTACAAATAAAGGTTTCCACGAAGAAGTGATAACAGTGTTCGAGGGTATGTATGTATGTTTTTTGTTGTTTTCCAATTAATAAAGAATAAAAGCTTGGCAGTTCGTAACGTTAGTTATTCTAGGCTTGCGCGCGAGGTAGGCCTAGCTAGGCTGTACTATAGCAAATAGGGCCTTGGCTATTGTTATAATTGGTGGGGCCTATTTACACGATCGTCGAGCGAATAAGCACGCCTGTCCTGCATATGTACCCGATCGTCGGGCAAATCAGACCGCCTGTCCTGCATATGAACCCGATCATAGGGCGAATAAGCACGCTTGTTCTGCAATATGTACTCGATCGTCACAAAATGAATCTAGCCTAGGCCTAGGCTAGGTTAACCTCATAACAAATACTTGACCATAATAATGCTGAAGAAATTGCAAAACACAGTACTATTATGCATAGATTGTAAGCACCCTTAATTATTTGAAAAATGTAGTTACTGCTACAGCCAATACAGCATGAAGCTATCACGGTACCAGATCGTCGGGCAAATTAGCCCGCCTGTCCTGCATATGTACCCATTCGTCGGGTGAATAAGCACGCTTGTCAGAACTGCAATATGTACTCGATCGTCCCAAATGAATCTAGGATAGGTTTACCTAATAACAAATACTTGAATATTATAATGCTCAAGAAATTGCAAAACACAGTACTATTATGCATAGATTGTAAGCACCCTTAATTATTTGAAGAAAAAAAATGTAGTTACTGCTACAGCCATTACAGCATGAAGCTAACACGATTCTGTTAAACCATTACCATTGTATTTAAATCATGTGGAAACTGGAAAAGAATTGGTATGCTTTTGTTATTTTGTTAAACATATAGTGGGCCATCAGTCTTTATTATAAGATTTTACAGTAATATTACCATTCACTAATCTTATGAAATCAGTTTCTTTTACAAGCAAATAGACATATTAGTGAAATCAGTAGGCTAAAATGTAAATCATATTCCTTGTTCACTGGTTTTCTATGCTGATGTAATGGAATCAGGAGATGTCATGAACAATTTATCCTTAAAAAGAGAAATTTCTGAAAACAACTAATAACAAACCTTGCTTGGTAACCATGTACCTGGCAAAATCAACATGATAACCCATAAATGTTAGGTTGAATTTGAATCCACCTTCACATAACACACCTCGCCCGCCATGGATGACATATTGCTGCCTATCGTGAATTGATATATCTCCTTCGTACAATGCCAGTCATGTTCTTGTTTCTCCATCATCTCCTAAATATTATTCTAGTCTAGTCCACATAGAACTCTACCTCTCAACATATCTTTTTTTTAGAATGTTTTCATTTATACCATATTGCTTGTCCTTTATCACATTTATTATTATCTTCACCAAACAGGAGGGCACAGATATTGAGAGCGCAGCACAGGGCAGACAAGGACAATATTTGCAGCCTTTCATCCTATCTCTCGGACCAGAATTGAACCCCAAACAATTCTTCATTGTGGCAGATAAACTGGCCATTCCAGCAGGGACAGATGTGTAGAACATACATTTAACATAGACTATGCTCCCCCTCTACAACACTAGTTTTGTGAGTTCCATGCTTCCATGGTGTATGGAATTTTGCAACCAACAGAAGTGAAGTCTCTCGTCCGTATCCTTACTACATCTATAAGGGCAGCCAGCATGGAGTTACTTCAAGGAGTGAATGTTACTTTTTTATTGCTCTGTAGTCCGGAACCACGTGTGTCAGCATGGAGTAGCTTTAAAAGGGTGTGAAGACTCGCGCAAAAAGAACGTCTAATGCCTGTAATCTGACCTAGTTTCGAATGAGGTGTAACAGAAGTGTTAGACACTGCCATCGATCCCAGAAAATACAAACACAGCTTGCTACCGTCTTTAATTAGACACTAGTGTACAGTCAGTACATACAGCTGCGGTCAATACCCACATGACAGTGTATAAACGATACAGGGATGAACATCTCAGGTCCAGCTAAAGATATCAAGGTATCACGTTTCATTACTGTCTGTCTTTTGTAGTGACACGAACAAACATCACTTGCAAGCAACAGAAAGTTAACTTTTTCAGATGGCTGCATGCTGTTTGGGACAAGTCTTTAATGCCTTTAAGGAGTAACTAACACATACCCTAAAACGTTTAATTGATTACCCGGAGTTTACCAACAGTTATATATAAATAGGGAGGGCTCCAGAAATAAATATTTAATTGATTTTTGGTTTTTAAAAATGTTTTTTAATGATACTGATCTAATTATGAATGTAATTAAACAAACACCTAGTTGCCTAAAAAACTTTCTTGTATGATTTTTCGAGCATGTTATTTTAATGTTTACTTTAATGTTCCCACATTTCACTGCACTCACTATGTTGAAGGTTTATTTAATTAAGCAATTAATTAAGCTAATATTATTCATTGTGCACAATATTCCATAATTTGTTCCATCAAAAGCAAGTAACCTGATTAGTATAAAGTCAGTAACTGTAGAAAATTCCATTTGAGAATATCCTTTCCTCATTATTCCCCCCCCCCTCCCATTTTTTTTAAATTTTAGTGATGTAATGAGTCAAAACTGTTTCAATTTTTTAGTCGACTCTCGAGTGACATTTCTTTTTCAGAGGACGACATTAAATGATTCATGTCAGATAATTTATAAAAATTTGATTGAAATCCCAATCACAATCACTAGATATGATTACTATCAGAAAGTTAAGAAATAATTGAGGGTGGTATAATAGTCACATGTACTGTTTTTGCATACAAATTTGCTTTATATGAATGCCATATCATGAAATTGTGAATGCAGTATATAATAATTCATGTTTATCTAATAGCCATTATGAAGTTATTGCCATTCTGTCAACTGCTTGTAATATTTTCCTTTGTGTGTGCTGGATAATGACTTTCAGCAATCGCCAATCTATATCATTGAAACACAAAGTATTAAATGTTGACCGCACTGATATATAGTTTAACCATTCCTAATATTTTATAAATAACCTGCTGAAAATTTTTTGAAATCATTCTAAGAAATTGTTGCTACTATACATTAATGATTCACAACTGGAAAAAAGGCAATGTACCAGATCAATTGTACTATCCTCGTGTTTCCATCCTATCCCTTTTGTAAGGGCAGGATCGTATAGTTACTATATCCTTTACAGTGGAAAATTTAAAGTTCAGTGAGATCGGGAGATGGGATCAGCTGGGTATATAACGACTCAATTTACAGCTGTGTTGTCAATGAATTCCAGGGTATTACCACCTGGTGGTGACATACAAAGAATTTAAAGTGCTTTCTGTTGCAGTGGTGTTGCCAGACATTTGAATCTTGGTTGGTGATATGTCTATTTGTGAATTCCCTCTCGGGGGAGGGGTTCCCCAGGCCACCCATTGGCGACACCACTGATCTGTTCTCAGCTCACCTAATCCTTTTCAAAAAAATTAAAGAACATTTTAGATGGCCCAATTCAAGCCTAAATTTGACAGATTAATATTGAACTGAAAATATGTCACTGTTATGTAAAGTATCTTTATAATTTGAACGTTTGTTGGAAAGATAACATGTTTTGTTGAACATCCCTCAGAATATTGTAGTTTTGATTTTTTTTTTTAATATGATAACGAAAATTATATAAGAATATATAAGTGTGTTAGTAGAAATAAAATTACTGTTCGGTGGATATTGACAATTATATTTCTTGATGGAATACCATTTTTAATGTACTTTGTGTGTGACTGTCACAACGATTTTCTGGTCTTTATAGCCTAATATGATTGGATGTGAAGGCGAAGTCACTCCATGAAGTAGCACCTTTCAGTAAATTCCCCTGCATTAACAGATCATTGAATGTTGTCTTTGATGACCTTAAATGCATCTATATTGAAGAATTCCAGCACTTAGCCAAGACGGAGGATCAATAGAAAAGCTTGTTCAATCCAGAATTTGCAGTTTATAAGATTGACAGTATAGCTGTGATGTGTAATAATTCAGTCTAAAGGACTGACTGTTCAGTCTGATATCAGTCTAATAGACTGAAAGTATTCAATCTAATTAAGACTGGTGCTGCAATAAATCAGTCTAAACTGCTGACTGTTCAGTCTAAAGTGGTTTGATTTTCAGTCTATTAGACTGAAGAGTATTTAGTCTAATTAAGACTGACCTTCAGTCTTTACGTTTCAGACTGGAATTCAGTCTAAGTAGTCTGATCCCTTATCCCATCCATCGTTAGACTGAAATTTCAGTCGATTAGACTGAAATTTCAGTCTCTCATTTTAAGAGAGTATGTTGTAGTGCGAGTACAATGACGGACTCCCTACAATTGTGCTGCGGAGTTATTAATCACAGACAGGAAACTCAAGGTAATTTATACAGAACTAGCTAGTAAAATTGATGTTGTACTTGAATATTAAGAAAACATGTCGTAAAAGTGTTATTGGGAATAGTAAAATACATGGCATTTTGTAAATATTACACAACATTCAGTAAAGGTATGCGTATGCATGCGATTACGTATTGCCGAAAATTATTTAAAAGAAAAGTCCACTTAGTAATTTAACAGGATTACAAGATTTTTTTGCGAAAACGTTAATAAACGGATGCAGAGTTAGATATTGCAACCTAACTTGTACCATTTTGTAAAGTAAAGTAATTTATCGTTACTAAATATACTTGTAATCCACCGCCATACACGCGCAAGCTACACACAGTTGGCGACCACTCGAGCTACAGTGGCGTGGACGTTTAGTTATTATATAATTGAACGTGACAATACTGAGAAATGCTTCTAGACTCACGACTTAATTGGGTAGACGACTAATTTTGATTCGCTTGCGTTACATAGACATAACGTTAAATGTATACATTTAGTTACATAATAGGCTAGCTTCTGTTTGTCATAGTCAACTCATAATTGTCACAGAATAACGGACAGACGGAGGATTTATACTGTTACTTAGTATATTCTTTTCGTAAGTTCAGTTACGCCTAATCATAACTTAGTGTATCCTTTGAGTAGTAGTAGGGCTTTCCTAGGCTATACTAGGCAGTACATTTTAAAATGGCCTGAGCATTGACTTATCGTACCGCTGATACCATTTTTAAGAGTAAACGTATTCATGTAATGCAATTTATAATTACTGGTTTGTCATTTTAGCAGGTAACAAGTAGGCCAAGGCTGATTTGGATTGGTGATACTGATAACTAATTCTATAATTGAGTAGTGATCAAGCCCTTATCATAGCAGTGTATGCAATTGCAGACAGTTGGAGTAAGCATTTATTAAGCATTATATCTTACCAATACTTCATCCTTTTTTTTTGGGGGG
This sequence comes from Apostichopus japonicus, assembly GCF_037975245.1. Lineage (NCBI taxonomy): Eukaryota > Metazoa > Echinodermata > Holothuroidea > Aspidochirotida > Stichopodidae > Apostichopus > Apostichopus japonicus. Next base: position 16,047,420 of record NC_092576.1, on the reverse strand, counting down.
GGGTTGTATACTGAACTTCTTTCCAAACACTTCAGTTGAAACTTTGTTTCGTTTAAAATTCTTGGAACTTTTACCTTTGACCTATTCATTTTTTCTCATATCAACTGAAACATAGATCAGCCCAGCAACGTCACTAATCTTCCAGAAGAAGTTAAATACATTACAAAGATACCTTTACAAGCATATGCCAATATAGTGTGCCAGAAATTATGACCGAGATTTCCCCAACATTCCTAAAATATTTGTCAACATTTTGCAAATTACCGGCAAAAGTACTCAGTATTTATATACTATACAGTCACAGATATAAACTCTCCTAAAAAAAAAAAAAAAAAAAAAAAAAACTCATATCTCTACCATTTATCAACCAATTTCACCACTATTGGTATCAGCAGAAAGGAAATGTTATAAATAATCATAAAATAACGTAAGACCAGATGACAATTCAATTTCTTGACTTTTAGTTAACTGCTCATAGACAAAAGATATGCCATTTTTGGACATAATTTGCATATTCGCATACAGAATGAGCTCAAATTGCATAAGAGTCATGTGAAATGAAATTCTGAACCCTCACCTGTCCATTGGTATATAAATTCTTGTACAAACTATTCTAAATTATTCTAATATTCCAACTTACATTAAAAGAGAAACCACCATCCCAACTGTTATTAGTTTGTGTTTATAGAATGTGCAATTATAAGGGGGACCAGGCTATGCTAAGGCTTGGCCCGGTGTGGCTGATAATGCTGGTTGAAAAAGACATGTGTTGATTTGCATTAACATCTCATGAAAAACAAGGGCTTAACAATTCTGAATGTTTATCACTTTGAAAACCGGAGCAAGCCATATATGTATTTGTGAGTGCGGCCATGCCTACCTGTACTTTAGGCCTAACTTTAACTTAAGTTGTATTCCTAGATGTATGCAGTTCGCACACTTTTTGGTTTTTTGATTGCTTAAATAATTCATTTAGTTGGTAGGTACTACTACCTGTGGATATTTAGGAATCGTATGTACATATATTCAACAATAACCATATGTAAAAACAGTGTAACGCTTCTTTTAAACTTGTTTCTTAGATGGGAAAAACCATCCTGCAATCCATTTGTTATACCACATTATTTTCCTAGGAGACACAAATAGGTAAACTATCTGTAAAGAAATCATGTGCAGCTTTCCAAAACTTCAATTGTGTAAGTTTGCATGGTCTTGTGCCCTCCATATTTGTAATTATTGTCAGTTTGAGTTTTGGATACTGTGCAAAAATTTATGCAGTTATATTTTATCTTAATGGAATGAAAAGTATTTATCAACTACGCAATCCTGATAGAGAGTAAATTTCTCAAAGGTACTAATTTTTAAGATGAATGTTTTTAATCCTCAGGAGATATTATAAGGTTGAAGAACATTGTTTTCCATCCCTCCAACACTTGGGCTTTCTTCGTTTTTTTTTTTTTTTTGGCCAGAGGCTCAAATAATCGATGCAATGGTGATCTCCTGTGCGTGAGATGTCTGCTTGTATACATGATATGTCAATAATCCTAGTTATATTTGAGTTGATACAGGGTGGAAAGGTGTTCCCTGTTGTTTTCATTGAAATTATCTTGTATGGGAATGGTGGGGGGGGGTGTGGGGGCTTGATGTTAAAAAATTAAAGAGGCAATTTACAAGTAGCTATATATGACATTTATTTAATATTTGGTGTTGAGGGTTGGTCCATCATCACTATGTTTTGACTGCCATTTTGGGTTTGCCTATTATATATTGGTGATTGGCGGGGCAAAATGAGAATTTTTCTGAAATTAGCATGTAAGGACAAACTCAAAAAATATCATTTTTATGTTTGAGTTGATACTAGATATAAATAAAACCATTAACCCAAGGATAGTCCCTGTTATTTGGTGCATATATCGTACATAGTAATCAGTGGACAGGGCTTAATTTAATGTACCACGGTTTTTTTTTCTTACTATGACATACATTAATAAATAGAACAGCTTGATAGTATCTCTGTTGAACCACTAAACTTGTATTATTTTCGAATGCATATGTCACGTCTTTTGTGAGTGGTACATGCAAATAAATGCCTACATCCGTATTATGAAGGGAATGTATTTATCTCTTTGGTTACTTAGGAAAGCCCCAACTTGTAGTTCTCTTTGCAAAATATTTCAGTAAAGCCTCAGCCATATGTGTTACTTCTTGGAGAAAGCAAAATATATCATCAACAGTTATTTGTTATCATCGAGAGACATGCCCTACCTCAGAGGACAATTATGAACGCCATTGATGTGTGCTTCATATCGTTATGTGTGTTTTATCTGGAATACTAAAAGGCATTTCTTGGTGCCTTGGAATTTTTCCATAAAGTTGTTTATGAGTTATCTGGACTGGTAGTGTGAAGTGCAACCAGATTCGAGATTTTCGTGCCTACCGTGCCACTAACAAAGACAATATAACTGCAGTGTAGCAGTCGTCAGAGTCAGAATTCTACATGTTTTCACATCTCAAAGTTCGCTTTGATGTATATCTTCCAGTTGTTCTGTTAAAAAAAATGATAACCTTCATTTCGCCACTACTTGTTTTGATTGGTTTGTATGCTAATTTAAATCAAACTAATAATGAGCAAATCACTGTGTATCTAAAGTTGTTGCTTGTTTTAAATTGAATTCAAGAAGAGTTGGGTCTAAGTCATTAACTATTTAGACCCGTTACATCGGATGACTTGAGGGATTGTTGTTATTGTAAGAGTGTTTAGATTTATTGTACTGAATACTCAGCAGTACAATAATAAATCCAATCAATGTGATGATTGTGTGTTTAACATGGTAATTGTAACATTTATTACACAAACAGTAACATGAATTTGATATAATGTCATAGCATTTAGTGTCCAAAGAATGCTAATGGACAGTTTCATGCAAACATGTTTCATGTCACAAAGTTCACTATTTTTCCATTTTGTTTCAAGAAGATTACATTGGTTCATTTTATTCTTCCATTCTATATTGGTACTGGTTGAGTGTTGACTCGTAATTGAAATTAAACTATTATTCATATACTTATTCAAATACTGCTTATATATGGGTGACTACAGGAAGAGTTGTATCTTTGTCATTGTCTTCAAAACAGACAGTTGTTTATTATTTTACTTATTGGAGCAGTATATATGCAAATATACCAGCATGTTTAAGGTGCAAAGCTCATATGACATAGAATGATTTTCATGTTTCTTGTAATATGTTCATGGGTTGATTTGTTGTTGTTGAAACTAAAGTAACTATGAAAAGATTTTGCGTATCCATGCAAGAGATTTTAGCTAATGCTGCTGGTAGAGTTGAATCTTTGCCAAATTTTGCAATCAGACAGTTGATTATTTTAATTTTTGGGAGCCTTCAACTATTTTTACATATAGTTGGGGGAAAATTCCTAATAGACTAATGCTATTTGTACATGCATCTCAGAAACTATAAAAGTAAATTATTAAAATGTTCGAAAGCATATACCTTTTGATCATGTTTTTTAATACCTTTTGTTTATGTTATTGTATTTTTTTTTTATTATAGGTAAAAGTAGGATTTACTGAAAGATTTCAATCGCTTGAAAGTATGATATCAATGTGGTTACGGCCGCCCAATGTATCAGATGCAAACTGCCATCCATAACTGGACACAAAATTTAAAATATCATGCCTGTGGTTCACTATTCATGCATGATTGTAGAAGCGCAGGAAACCCTCTTAACTCCTTAGTTCCCAATTCGGCACCTCAGTTGTTGCTATAACTGGAGCAGGGGTCTAATAAAAAGCTAATAAGTGTGCGCATAATTAAAAACTTGAACAAACAATACACAAAAAGGGAAGCAAATTGCTTTGACTTTTGAAATTTCTTATTCCAACTTCAATAACCAGTTCATTCCCTTCCCCTCAATCATATCTAATACCAGGCTGCCCACCCCTCTCCCTTATACCCCCTCCCCCTTATACCAGCTCTGACATACGAATAAAAACAATATATTGCTGTGAAATTTCCAATCATACTCAACCCTACATGCAGCCATGTCCGCCATCCCTGTTCCCTCACCCTCCCGTAAAAAAGTACTATACATAATATGAAATAAGAATAATATGAATATAAGAATAGAAATAAGAATAATATGAAATAAAATGTATACAAAAATTGAGGCAATAAGATTATCCAGACATCACAGAAGATGGCCCCAAGGAATTTCACAAACTGCAAGAAGCAACAAACTAAATAAGAGAAGAATGAAAAAAAAGAAATGAGAAGAGAATCTGTCATGTTTTTGAACACTGGAGGTCGACACCATGTAAAGACGTGAACACTGATCTACTAAACAGAACAAGAAAAACCACGATACCGCCAAGTAATTGACAACCCATGCAGGAAGATGAATATCGAACAAACCGACAGATCATGTATCTAAGCCCATTTTTGTTAGAAGCATTTCCTGCAGAAGGAGAGAGTGACGGTTGTTCAAATTTCAAACTTTAACACAGGTTTTGTATTACCAGCATATGAACCTATAGACAAACAAACAAAGAAATGTGAGTGAAAATAAACAGCAACACAATAATTCTCTCATCGCGTCGAGGTGAAAATCTAATTTTGAATCCGTGGGGATATTTTACAGCCACCAAAACGAAAGGAGTTTTCTTAACCATTGAAAATGCATTCATTTATTCAACACTGCAACGCAAACCCTCTCTTTGATCGCAGAAGCCTTCTATGATTGATTTGCAGTTGTTTAAGGAACTAATAAATTTAAACTGAACGCGAAAAAAAAATGATTGGGGATATTTCATGTTTTGTTAAATCTGTGTACACTGTCAGATTCCAGAACCAGGGTGCACTCATTAAAATGGTAGAACGTGTGCCATACGCGCTCATTGACAGTTCTAGATTTTTTTAAATTTATTTGTTTAAAGATGACGGCGATTTTAAATAACATATCAGAAACAAATTCCTAGCAAAGGAGCAGTTGTAATTACATTATGCTTAATGTCTAACCAAAGTAGCAAATGGTCAGGTTAGCGCAACAGCAACTGAGCACGTTTTAGGTTTTTTTTTTACAAAACTGGGGGCAGGTGTCTCCCCTTCCCCCAGAGCCGTAAATGTCTTTGCTCCGTTTTCAAACCTAAATTTAGCAAAAGTAACTAATTTGACTGAAAATGTTCTTGTACACTATGACCTATTTTTAGACCAAGATATATTCGCACAAGTCAGACGTGCACGACATGCAAGTTAGTTTAGGACTCTCAGAGAAAGCGTTTTGTTTTAATTGGTCTCACGTTAGACTGGTCATTATGACGTTAAATTTGAAGCAAAAAGAAAACAGTAAACTTGTGTAATTAGTTATAAGTCTTCACAAGTTTACGTTTCAATTTGTTTGGATAAACTCCCACTGGTTTTGAATTGGTCAAAATCTGGTGTTATACCAGAATCGGTCTCTATATGTGTGTATGTATGTGTGTATGTATGTGTGTATGTATGTATATGTAATCTTCCCGCAAGCAGGAACTCGCGAAAGAAGCCATGGAGGCTTGTAGACTCGCAAGCTGACCGAAGCCAATCTCTCGGCACACATCCATTTAACGTCCATGTCAGGAAGTCGTTATTGAACAACACCCTTGCAAGACGACACACATTGCTGTCGGCGGGGAATCGAACCGGGGATCTCATGACTGGGAGACGCCGGCGTTAACCACTAGGCTATACACTCCGCCTTAACACTCCGGCTATACACTCCGCCTATAGGAGAGTTAATGTCTCTAAAACATACTCTATTATACAATTTACCATAACATCACGGGGAACGATTAAGTTGACAAATCCTTTCAAGATTTCCAATGAAAAGCAAAATATAATACGAAATCTAATAGTCGATAGCTTATCTTAATTAAATAGTAATCCCAATGTGCTTCAAACTTGGTGGGTGTTTTGAGGCCCGACGGGAGGGGGAGTTAGGTGGGGTCGGGGGGATAACAGGAGTGCAAAAAAAGGGGGTGTGATGACGTATTTGTCCCCGGGATCCAACCTGGATATCGACTAGGCTGTGTGTGTCTAGGAATTGGGTGCAGAGCCTCATTGAATTATGTCTTCATCGGCCAAAGGTTAAATATCAACGACCATGCATGAGGTCGATGAAGTTCAAAGTTTCAAAATGGTATTTCGCCAAATCCACCTAAAACGGTTACTCACACTCGATACGTGTATGACACAGTGATGACAACATAGCAGTCATGTGACAAAATTTTAGGACGCGCTATTACAACTCCATGTATTGCCTACGTGTTATTTATTTAATATAATTGCAGACTGTTTATACTTAATGCAATCGGTCATAGTACACGAGTTGGAGTGAAGTGGGGTAGGAGAGGTGGTAGGTGGGGAGGGTAGAGGGATGGGGCGATTATATAGTTATATAATAACGTTTAAGTGATTCATCATAACGATCGGGTATATGGTATAGTCGTTAACAAATTCAACATAGAACGTACCATTGTATTTTACTGATTTACAACGGTATTGTTTTGAATTATTTTACAATAATAACACTTATACATTATAATAGTACAGTATATACAGTGTAAGGTGCTCATCAGCACAAGCATATGTCTCAAAGCTCAAGTAACAGGTATAGAAAAAAAGCATTGAGAAGGGATTACCTTACATATTTTTATCTGTAAATATTTGATTGAAACTGAGCAACCCACACCCCAAAATAATATCTGGTTACATCCATAAACGAGGCTTTCTGAAACGTTCTTCATATTTGATAATACAAGGGATACCCTCGCGTACACTGTAGCAAGTCTCATAATAGTGCTCTCCACGCTTGGGGAGTATCCCAACTAGTGAATCAAGTTTGTAGTGTAAACGCTCTGGGGATCACGTGACTCGAGATTTCTTTCTGCTTGCCCTAGTCTCCGCTGCATATAAACAGAGCGGTGATTGAAGGCGGGTACATGTAAATAAAATAAATAGCTACTTGAGTTGCAAATTGGTATCGTTTTTATGCGTAATAATTGTTCGTGCAATGTCGACAACACCCGTTCTCATATGTGGACACGTCCAAAGTCATTTTTGTTAACTTCCCGAGGGAAATCTATATGTTGAAGAATTTGGAGAACGTATTATCGATTATGTTTTAGCTTAGTACATTTATTTATATCCACCCATCTTGTTATTCTACAGGATATCAGTCAACAACAGTACAAATATAGCTATGTTCTTACGTAGGCCTTAGCTCATAACGATATTTGCATTTATCATTTGCAGTTCTTTTCAAGGAACGGTTTGTTGTGTATTACCCGATATCTGCGCATCACATGGCTGATACACCTTATTCTACGATACTTCATTACCATATACCACTTCGCTGAGGTGAGTTATCACCAGCAACGTAGGTAAGATGTCCACATTCAGAGACATGAGCAGAATAAAAAACACACTGCCTCGCAACTACAGACGCAAGGGGCAACTTTACACTAAAAAATACATTTTAAACACTGAATGAAGAGTTGTTTGTCGTCTTAAGTAAATATAATAACCCCAATATCATTTAGAATAGCTAAAGTAATAAACAAGGAACTTCCAACTCGTAGAATACGCCTGGTGTTACTCAAAAACAAAATAAAACAAAGAGTGAACAATAAAAACATATACAGTTTGTTGTTATAATTGCGCAAGTTCCTGTTAACTCGTCATCACTTGAATCGTTTCATGGTTCCTCCAATATTTGTAGTAGATTGCTTGGTAATGACACAACCAATACTAAGGCAATAATGTTGACCCGTGTATGTATATGTGCATGCATGGATGGTGCTTTTCAGGCTATGTATGTCTGAGTACATGGGATTCAGGTTAGGGGAGGGCAGGTGGCTGGGTGAGGGCAGGTGTAACCTAGAAATACAATATTAAACTTCATACGTAAACAACATTGAAAGTCAATCTTATGAAGTACAAGAATAGTCTGATACTTTTGTGGGGCACAACAACGGTCACATCCTAAACTACTTGTAAATAATTAGCATGAATGGAGCATTTTGGAAATTTGTATTTTAAAGCTGAGTATTTGAAAACAATATTGACAAACTAGTACACAAGTTATGCCTTTCCAATTAAGACTTTGATATTTTAAAACTAAAATTCTTTTTTTACTTCCAAAATGTCTACGTTATAAATATCCTTCATTCTTTCTTGAATTTATATGTTGTATTTCAAATTTTGATATTATTAATATATCGCCACATTGTGATATTATGAATATATCGACAAATTGTGATATTATGGATATAACATTTGTTACTATATAATATGAAAAGTTAAATGAGCGAGATATTATGGTGCATTCCATATAATTCCATTCATAAATGTACTTTCTCACCCCAGCTGTCTTTATTTCTCAACTGCACCATTTATAATTGATATGTAACAATGTTTTAATCCTTGATCATGTTGAAGGTTGACATCTTATTGTGCTCATGTAGTTATGTAAAATTCAATCCCCATATACCTTGGTCTAAGGATATATTTGAAGGATACAGAAGTGCTTAAATCACCCCATGGATCATGTGGGATGAGGAAAGTGCAATATAGTTAATGCTGGATATGACATGGCACTGACGTCTGTAGTGGCTTTGACGAGCTCCTTCTTTGTATCAGGGGAAAAGTCATCACCAAGAATGGTGGGAGCACAATTGGCGTCATGGTGGGATGAAATGTTGCTTTTGATGGCTTAATCCAGTGCAGAATATTACACTAAAATACGTATAACTAGACTGGTGGGTATCGGTAGAGTCTTGTAAACTTAATCTAAGCGTCAATCCCAAATATCTAGCATAGCCTGTATTGGACAGTGCAGTGATTGCAGTGCAGTCGGGATACACAATGACCAAAGTTTCATGCGATGTAAAAGATACTAAAATGATGATCAAATAAAACTTAACCTTCACCTCACCATGTTTGTAGTTTGGCGGCCACGGCGTAGGCACGCCTCAGGTAACCACATCCTTCGTCAACTCCCAAAACTGTAGCCTACAAATTACCAGTAATCTGAATACACAGTAATCTGAATCAACTCCAACCTTTTAAGAGGGCCCTATTCTATCATGTTATACACCAATATAAGTGTGTTTTGTGTTTCAGATATCACAAACACACTGTTTGAATACACACCTCAAGTACAGGACACCTAGATGTCCCCAAATTAAATATTCCCCCCCCCCCTTCTAGATGGTGTGTTCAAACACAGGCCCCTTATTGATGTGTCGGTTCAAGCACATGCACACAAATCATTTGTGTATAACGGATTTCATGTTTTTTTTTGTACTGTTTGAAAGGGTACAGCTTTGTTAATATCACCGTCTCGTTTCAATCTGATTAACGTTTAACTGTCCCCCGTTTCACATTACCCCGTGTGATCGAACAATCTGATATAATTTGTGTCCAGATTATTTCACTTTCTGTCAAAGGCGATATAATTGTAAATAAACAGACTTTTATAATCAGAAAATCAGTTTAATAACTTGGTTTATAAATGACATATTTTCGTTGCTTAACTAACCATGCTGTACATTCCGAAGCGGTTATACATAGATCAACTATAAACGAGGTCGAGTCATCTTCAATGTTTTTGCTAAAAGGCATCTCAATAACATACTAAACGTTTTTTAATAACAGTTGGGAGAGATGAGGTTGACATACGTTCTTTAGTACCCCCCTCATACACTCACTCCCCCTCCCCGTCTCCTCTCTCTGTACAACTGTTTGTGTCATTAGGCAAAATAATGTCTTAAACGTGAACTAACGGATATATGGTTGTTGTTGGTTGGTTGTTTCCTCTGAGATATAATGGCAGCTTGTATCATTCTGGTCCCTTCTTCTGCTCAGAAAATTGCTCGTTTCCGAAATCCGACATGGATACAAGTACTTATCCAACCTAGGGAACTGGTCATGATTCCAATACCTTCCCCGAGTTGATAAGAAACCAGCAAATGGTATATCGGCAGCTGATATATTTAGTCCTTACGTACTTATGTAAACATGTTTTTATATAGGACGTATCAGAACATCGTGTGAATACACAACTGACAAAAGCGTAGGCAGTAAAAGCAAATGGTGTGGGCGTTTGGTATTTTACATATAGTTGATAACTCTCGCGCATCATTTTTCCATACGATAGTAATATACTATGGAATTGCGGAGTAAAGTTCAGCATGGGTTACACAAAGAGGCCGGACATTACAATGTGTGTTGGGAGGTTGATGCAATATTCATCAACCATCAATTTCTTTCCTAAATATGCAATCGTTATGAGTAGTCTCAGAGCAAAAGTTATTTTTTAGGGGATGGGGTGGAGTGAGTGGGGCATGGGGGTTGGTTTGAAGGTTACGAGGGAGAAGCAACATGGGCAATAACTATCAACATTTACTCAACGGACTGCTTTAACTACGGACAGCTTGAACCGGGTCGATATCTTAAGCAACGGACAATTCTGTTCCCTGACGCCACTGGGTATATTCATCTTGACTGTCAGTTGGGAAGGTTCAGGATACTGTAAGATGATATAAAGGGATCGTCTTTAAGACCTTGAAAAATAACTTTAGGGAGAATATGTCTGTCTTGATAATAAAAGTAAAAGAGGGTGCTCATAGTGTTTCAATATATAGCTGCTCCGGTTTTCAAAATCCTAAGCATTAAAATATGTTAAATCTCTTGAAAGGTATTTTAAGGTTAACATTAATGATGACGTCACTTCCTCATTGCATATCTAAAGGCTAAGGTTAATCAACCCTTCCATCAATTTTAATCATTCAGCGAAAAACATAATGTTCTTATTAATATCATATAAACAACAGAAAGTATATTAGGATGACATTGAGCACCATCTGTGCTTGACACATTTGTATATGCATTGTTAACATGTCATGTGAGGGCCATAAAATGTCTTATTTTTCCCGTTGAGTTTAGTGTTACACCTGATGGAACTGATCTAATAGAAGGTGTGTTAGACTACATACTCCATTCACTTTAACTGATGAACTTCAACTGCTTAAGGGTTGAAGTTGAAAAGAAGAAATAGAAAAGGAAACAAAAATTTAATTTGATAAGGAAGATGGTCTAATAACAATGATAAGACAAAAAAAAAAGGTGAAATGCAATAAAAAAGAAGAGTTCTTCATTCCTGCCTGACTAAATTAAAAAAAAAAAAATACTAATCTGTTCATTATGATTCCAGTTCATATCAAATGTTAAAGACAAAAATCCGTTTAACACATAAATACATGTGCAGTGGATTATTAAAATGGGCGTTTTCAGTGGGAGTTTTACTGTCTCAATGTTGTTTATTTCTTCTTGTTTTCAAGACTATCACTAAATATAACACCAGTGACTTTCAGATCATTTTACCCCACTGTTTTATGAAATTGAATCTTGACTACCACGAGTACTTTTAAAGATAAGATATAGATGCATTTGCAGTTATCATCATGCAAACATTCGGATTATCAGCTGCATTGAATGCCAGAAGGTACAAACAGGGCTATTCCCTTACCTATTCTTCTTCTTCTTTTTAATTTTCCTTTTTTCTTATTTTTTCCCATTTTCAAGCTGAATTTAAACACTTGACACTGAAGAAAGAAAGCATAACTTATTAGATACATGCTCAGAAATTCAACATGTTTGTTCCACCATTATTTTGGGAAGCCCAACTTTATAACGGAAAATAGGTACTGTAATAAGTAATAAGTCTATAAAAATCAATGCAAATGAGAATCGGTGTGTAATATTTTGATTTGTTCAAGCTATCACCTTTGTCTGTCAAAGAACTTTTAAGTTGCTATTTCCCTGCAGGGTGGAGTAACATGTTTTTATCTTTTCGGGGTATGTCGTTCATCTCTATCACATAGACACCTGAAAATGGCTGGGTGTGCTTTTACTACCTTACTAAGACTCTTCTAAGAAGGGTATGTACAGATAATATTATATAATTATATTGTATACAAGTATTGACAGATGCCTGTTGCAGTGGCGAATTAGGTTTACGAGGCTGAAATTTTATTACAGAAGCCAGATGAGAATGAAGGATCTTGAAGAAGGGGGCATTCCCGCCCCTCTCCTTGCGCACGCCATTGGCTTTTAGTGCTGTTGCAATATAATGGTACCGCTTGGTACCACATCTCGACCGGGTTTGCGTTACTTTACCAAACAAACGTCATACAAAAACATAACTGGATCTATTCACCAACAAGTAACAAATTGTCAACGAATTTAATTTATAGTCTTCTATTTTTCTCATTTGGAACCCATTAAAGGGATTTTCTTATATTATCATCCCTGGTCCTACCGATGGGATACCATTACACGGTGCTTTTCATGGACCTTAAATTTCCTCGAAGCGGTCGAGTTTGATTTCCCAAATTGCGGGAAAAAACTGCTTGCAAAGGTTTATTTTACAGCAAATGATAATAATGGATGCAAATGAGCCTCACATGGAGACGTGTACAACGAACAGATAGACCGAAGAGTTGAAGACACCCTCGAAGATCATGTGTAGTATATGTTCCCTTTCGAGGGGAATGGTTATACACACCTGCCGATGATCACAAAGTCTCGATGCAAGGGTTGAGAGCGGATCAGTCGTGCGGTAGTTTGGTTTTCGTGCCCAGGTTCTTTCCTAGGTGACTTTTCTTTGGAAGTATTCCTGGGAATCAATCATGGGAGAATAATCGACAGGTACTCACATAAATAATAAAATATGAATAAGACAGAATTTTAGTCTTGATATGTTATAATACAAAGAAAGCATACAACTTTGAATCCAATAATGTTTCTGTAGCTATTTCATTTTTTCAAGATATTATCGTTAAATATACTGAATTTCTGGAAAATTCGTTTAGGCTACCTTGGTGGTGTTGACGTCGTCTCCTCACTGCAGTTTTTATAGTTAATCCGTTGTTAATCCGTGTTTATGTTAATCCGTTGTTTTTTAGGTCAACCAGAATATGTTCGATAATCTTCATATAAGCAACAGAGCACCATTGGATGGCATTCGACATCATTAGTCCTTAACACATTTGTAATAAATTATAAACATTTCATTTGAGACCATATAATCTAAATACCTCCCATTGAGTTTTGTGCTGCAACCGAGGGACTAGTCTGATGGACTGTGTAATAAACTAAAAGGTCCAGTCACTTTAAGTAGTGAATCTCAACTGTTTCAAGGGTTATTCCAAAAAACAAACAAAAATTAAGTAAATGTGATGCAACCTAGCAAGACAGAAAGTAGAGGTTTTTATCGGTCCACGGCATATCAAAGTTAATTTTGTTGCTAAAGTTATCAAAACACAATACGGGGTATATTTTTGTTGTGAATCTCAAACAAAGTTCTGAAGAATCACTCAGTTTCCGGAACTACCTACTATCCGGTATGAGAATTTGCTACAACACTGTTGCTTATAGTGGGACCATATTGACACTGGTATACTTTGGTTTTCTTGCAAAAGTGACATAGATTGAATTCTATATATATTAAAATTTTATCTCATGGTCTTGCCGGCTTTTATGTCTCTAGTATTGCAACGAATATAATGCTTGTTTTGGTGTAGGTTGTGTAAATCTTTACCAACACATTTATATCAAACAATGAGTTTAATTAAGTTCCTGCAACCCTTGTGAACCACATCACTGTTTGAATGTGTTGCTTGGCTTACCACAAATAACCCATTACAATGAAATCCATATCCCCTTTCAGAGTGACAAAAAAAGTCTTTTAATGAATTCGATGGCGCTAGTTTGAAACAGGGTGTTTTGTATTATAAAATAACTATATGGCACTTAAAGGCATTCGTAGATTTACTTTTAGGAGAACAGCGCCTCATCAGGCCACGTATTCAGTGGACGGTGGCTGCAAGCATGCCGGTCGCAGAGATGTCACCACCTCTGGCCAAAGGCAAGGATTCACGCACGCCACCTAGTACGCTTCTGGTCGATTTGACCGACCCTCTGCGCATCCCCCCGGGTTCTTTTGCGACAACAAGGGAGACATGGCACGGGATCCTAGGCCACAAAAAGCACCATACCTACAGCCAATGGTATTATCGCCAGAGGCCTGTCTTGAACCCTAGCCACGATTTACACGACCGACGAGGAATGAGTCTTTCGTCACCCTCTTAACCACATCGGCCACCACATCAGCTAGTAATTTAAATGGTTGAATTAATATATCAAGACTTCAGCGTCGACTACTGAAATAGTAAAAGAAAATTTAAATGTGTTTAACCAACCATTGATGGAGTCGAACTCGGTTCATCAGGGTTACCAGTCCACTGCTCTACCAACTGAGCCATTAGACGAGTTAACTTTCTACGAGCTTAATTTGGTATTGTTGGTTGGCTACAATATATTGGAAGCAGAGAATGACACTGGCTTCAACGAAATCTCTATTCATCCCGTTTTACTCTCATTAGAACAACGGATCTGAATATCTTTATTAACAAGAAGCTCACGCTTCAATGTCTTTGTTTACATTGCAGCAAGTAGTAAGAATGTCGTTTCTTCTCAAGACGTAAATATACAATAGGCTTATGCCCGATACTATCGATGACTTCGAAGCAGGCAGTAAAGAAAAGAAAAACGGATTTCGTGAAATCTCCTTATTCACAAAAGGTTGCTTAAGATTGTGCTCACAAGAGATTTCTTGCTGTAAGTTGTTTCCCCTTTACAACTATATTCGATGCAGACGATCATGAACTGGGATTTAGTCTAAAATTTCAACAAACAATACCTATTCACATTTCACTGGACCTTTTTGAATGAGGAAGGGACAATACTTATTAAGTCAAACACGTTAACTTCATGTGAGTAATCTTATTTAAGGATATGATGGGCTGGAAATAACACAGTAATTCGAAACCCGAAACAGGATTCATAGGCCTTTGAGTTTATGCAAGTAGATTTGGGAAACACGGGGATGGGGAATTCGTCAACTACAAGACTTTCTTTAGTCTCCAGTGACTTGATGTGTTTATTGGTCCTCTGAGACTGCGGCATTTGCGTGTATATGCCCCCTTCAATGACTGTGTTCTACACACATACAGCAGTGACATGGTCGACTCTATCAGCAGCTAAAATCTCTATAAAGTATAAGTTATTCAAATTAAGTTTCCTCCTCCTATTGATTTGAAAAGAGGTATTTGCGTCACTTCTCATAGAGTGTGGGTTCGAAATAATTGACATAATTCATCCTGAAGTCTGCTTTTTTTTATCATTTGTCTTTCATCCAGAACTCTGTTTTACTATATTTAACAAAAATGTTGTACATGTAATTAGACTAAGGGCCAACATAGACCCCCCCCCCCCCCCGGCTAACTTTAACTTTATCACCTGACCCAAATTCATTCATGCAACAAATTTAATCTTGATAAAAAAGGACATCATTTTACAAATTATTGGAAGTGTTGGAAGTGTCAAAAGGAATGAAAACCAATGAGAACAAGTAAACTATAGAAACATTCTTTGTATTCCGTTCAAGTCATGGAGGATTAGAGATTACGTTGATGCCAAGAACTAACCGCCATGAAGTGGAAGGAACGCTAAAAGGGAAAGCAGTCTTATAAGAAATTCCTTCAGAAACTACACTTTTTACAATCATAACAGAGTAATATGCTGCTTGGTCCTTTCTATGGATTTAAAACCAACGACTTTAGATCGATAACTTTCATGCTTATACCTGATTTCTGTCATGTCACGCTACTTCAATGACACAACACCTTTGTTTTTTCCCCTCAATATGGGCACTATACTTATAGCATATATCTTACAGTTCTCATTATTTAATTCAGCTGTGTCCGCTGACAGGCTACTGATTTGCTACATTCCATTACAAGAGAATATAACAAAACATAAATAAATTGGAACAAACATAACAGAAAGTAAATTTGAATCAATGCTAAATAACATGAAAAAAAATTGACTTGACTTTACAATATTTCGCATACAGCCACTCATCGATCTTGTAGACATAATTATATCCTCTCACTCATACGCACAATGGAAGCAGAGACATGTTTAACGTTTTTCGGCATATCAAAATTGACTATAACCTTTAATCAGGGAGTCCTACACCCAACCGTCGAAGCGGAAGATAAAAAATGCCATAGACAACACAAATAACAACAAATACGGTAATTAATTCAGAACATGGCATTCATTTCCGAAGAAATATCGCATGTGCCATCTATACCCGTTGATAATGATTGTCTCCTGTGATTTTCTTGATGATTTCTGATTTTAGGATTTATTTTGTTATTCTGCATTCCATTTCCTTGATATATTCAGTGTTAGCTAGTGATATTTTGATAAAACGTGATATTTGTCACTAATTTGTACTGTATAGTTCAGTGACGTCAATACTTGTGATGTCTTTTTCCAAGTTATTTACTTACTTTAGATTGTAATTGAGTTATCCTTGATCAAGCTTTAAACAAAATTACACTACCCTTGTTGACACTGTTGAATTGGACGAGGGTTCAGTTTATATTTATACTCGCCGAGTGGACAGCACATGAACGGAGCACTTTATAACCTATCACATTGAAAGTTAAGTGATAGAATTAAAATTATTTCAAAAGGTTTTAAAGGGCAAACTAAATCAAACCTTCCTTAAAAACCCGCAAGGTAGTAGAAAAGAGGGAGAAAAAAAGGAGATTATGCATGCACATTAATGCATATGTTGATTTAGCTGTGATAACTCATTAGAAGTTGATTGTTTTAACGCATTAATTACTGCAAACATCGATCTTCACCGTTTTGTCAGTGGGCGCTGTCATACCGTTCCTAATAGGGTGTGTCTAGGTTCTGAGTCCAAACAGAGCCGTAGATACGGCTCCTGTTCCTAATGCGCATGATCGATCCTTTTTTTAAGTTCTAACGTTCTCAATCTATGTACTGGTTGTGAAAATATGTTTTAAAAGGTTTAGCAGACGTGATTAAATTTATCTCAAAAATGCCTTCTGATTGGTTGATTACTAGACGTGCATGTGTAAAAGTTTTCAAACAAACAATGGGCAACATTTTGTTAGGTAAAGGAGTGTTTAAAAACCACTTGTTAGTTCGAATATGTCACACTATATGATAAAGGGAATGCACTGGTACTTTTCCCAGAAGTGTTAGAGATAACCCAAAGGCATTCTCAAATATTTCAAAGATTGCAGGTCGTCCACTTTCGCGGAACTAGATAAGACCGATATGACATCGCTTTACCGTTTATTCTAGGCATGACTGATGATCAATAACCGTCAACATATTTTTGCCAAACACGGACAGGTATACTTGAAGAATATGATATCGCGAAGATATGAATATTTTTAATTTGGGGATAATATTTGTGAATGCATCTGGCAACAGCAGTGTCAATGATGTAATCATGACAATTGTGTTGAACTTGTCTTTGTTCTTCTTTATGCATATTAAAATCATCTATTCACGGAGGAATTTAATATGCTTAGAAGAAGAAGGCAACAAAAAAACGTTGCACTTTGATGAAATTTTATATACAGACCAAACCATTTTTGCGAATGGAGTTGAGTGCCAAAGCTGAAATTTGGTGTACAAGTAGATATAAATATATATATTTAACTGGTGTAAATTTCAATAAATGTTTCAATTGATCGCGGGGTCAGCCGGGGTCAAGAAGGGCGGGGTCATTTTTACCTTTTTTCTGGCTGGAACTAACTTTTGGCCTATGCCATTTCTTAAGTAGTGCATTGGTGGGCTTAATATTGCTTATGGGTATAAACATGCAACCATAGATAATACCCAAGGAATATAGGATTCATGTGACCTCTCATGTGGGCACAGGGTGACCTTAAAAATCACAAAAAAACATTTTCGGCAGAATAAAGTGCCTACTTTGGGTGATCATAACCAGACAAATAAAGGAGATACAGTTTAATTTAGTGCAGATTCATAAATTTTGGCAAGAAGTTAGATAGAATACCAAATTCGAGCTCTCTACCTGGTACAAAGACTGAATTATGAGCTTTCAAATTCGGAAAATATCACAAAAGTCACTTTTTGCGAATCGCAAACGAGCAAAATTGCCACAACGACCTAATTTCAACGGGCCATATCTCGAAAACGACATAGAGTATGATTTTAATTGTTTGTATGTGTTCATTTGGGATATACTCAATCATTCTGATGAAATTTCATCTTAGTTTGAGAGGGTCACCTTGGATCTTTTCAGAAAATTGGTTGATTTGAGGCGGAATGACCCGGTAGGCAAAACTATTGCATTTACATTTAGCGGATCGACATGCATCCACCACATTTTTGATAGCCATTTTCATTTGTAGTTTTATTCGGCATGAATGATGCTTCCTATTCCGTTTTTTCCGAGGGCGAAGACCAATTTACCCATAATTCCCAATTGATCAATCATTTCCTGTATCGCTTTGATTTGCCCTGTGTCAAGCAAAGGGGACACTAGATTGATATTAGATTACTTGTATAATCCACTCCTGCTTCTCTGACTCTATCTTAGACTATATATCCCTATATAGAACACATTGGTTATTTTATGTATTACTTTATACACAGTACGCACTGTATGGAATGTGTATTAAGAAGCTCCATATAGACATTTTTTTCACTACTGATATTTAAGGCGATGCGAACCTGGCATTGTTTCATGTCGTGGTCAAGATTTCGTAATTATTGGCTGCCCAGTGTATAGAGGAGGTAAAAGCTTTACTGAGACATAGTTGGGTTGGTGGTTGATCGACATGTAAATCATACTCAACGGGGTAACAAATGCAAGCTATTGATCACTGTGTTGTACTTTCATCGGCGTGTGCTCTCTACCGATATATGAAGAAAAATCTTCATCTCTGATACATATGAACACAATGACCTGCCATGCATGGAAGCACACAGCATACTCTCCCCACTGGTGGTGCTGTGTGGGGGATTTATCTGCTCTGCCGACGAAGCAACATTAAATGAATGGTATTGGGGGTGTGAGTAGATCGCGAGAGTGTGGGTGAGAGAGAGGAAAAGCCAATCCCTCTCGTGGTCATAACAGGCAGTGCGGCGTTCTATAAAGACGGAGAGGACTTTGGAATGTTCTAGTTATGATGATATAGTTGCTGGACACTTCCAGCTCAATGGATGGCTGGCAGCATTATTACTTAACGGTATTGCGGGTTTCAACAGTTCTATAAGACCCATCGAAGGTTACTCATGGTAAGATAGTATTCGTTCGAAGTAGGACATACCATTTAAGAAATGTTCATCATGTGAAGGTCAACAAGGAGAATAATGAAGGAAATTGATTCGATCCTCCGCTCCATTCGCTCTCCCGATAACTCCAAAACACTAGTTAGTCCTGTACAGAAACAATTCGGACTCCTGGGAGATTATGTCAAATGTCCTCCTTTATGACTTTATCGATACACAGTACGTTCATGTTTGCTACACGGATTGAACACAACAAAATCACGGTGGCACGTCATGTCCATTTCGTGTTCAACCCCTGCTCTATGGCATTTCGATTCCAATTTGGGTCTCATCAGCCAGATGCAATTATTTCGACATCTGTTGATTAATTTCTAAGAAAATATTTAACTAATATCAACAATATGAATTCAATTAGAGCTTCACATAAAATATATGACTTATAACGATAAACTATCTGACCCCGCAGCCAAAGCTCTAATCATGAAAAGAAACAGGAACGCAACAAACATCCTTGCTGCAAACGAGGTTCTAATAAAACAAAGATTGATTACCTGTGACTGAAGCAGTACGGTTTGACAATGATACGGTTGTGATAGGGTTTGAACTCTGTTAGCTTTAATATATGGAGTTCCTATTGGTAACAGATAGACTAACCGTTAGTGGGTCTCCATATATTTACTTCCCTGTGTTACTTCCATGTTCAGTGTTCACGACAAGGAAGTGGCGTACATTGTATGCAGATCTATCGTGTCTTGCAGTTTGTAACTCATCTTCGAACGCCATCACCATGTATTGAGTGACCTCATTGGGGTGTTACGTCCCAAGTATGCAGGTGAGGCGTAGGGAGGTAGGGCGGGCGTAGAGGTAGGGCGATGAGGCGGGTGGGCGTTATGCCGTGTATAGGGTGTTCCTTCCAGTAATCGGGTCCATACAGGCTCACGTTTATGCGATTACAAACAAAGTAAATCAAATAATTAAAACCAATAATGAGTATTTCTCCTAAGATTATCGACTTTGACATTAGTTGTACTAAGAACTCTCATAGAATAACAGGAAAAGCATATTCATGTTTTGACCACGTTCTATATACCAATTTGAGATTTACAGTGACACATTCCATTCATACGGACTGGACATGTAGTTATACCGCATTTTTTTCAGGCTCGACGATGCTGTTTATGTTGAGTTGCTCACAACACAGTTTACTTTCAAACAGTAAATAAATAGTTTCTTGAATGTAAATATTCTTGATATAAAGATCGCTCTTGATCTGATTTCATTACGATGTAATGACTAGACAACGGACTAGTAGGCTTGAATAAAATTAGGGCAGAGGTCCACCGGTGTTAAGGGGACTTGTCAAGAAGAATTTTACTATTGTAATATATGCTACGATTGCACAAGAGTAAATTTGAAAATAAAGTGGAACATATTAGTAAGTTGCTTTTATCTCGGAAAGGAATCATTATCTCTAAAGGAGGGGAAGTTTTGTGGCTATTTCAAACTCGAAAGGGTTCATGGTTAATAACGAACGCTAATCCCCTTTCCTCAGCTATTAAACTGCTATGATTCTTCGGTTGACGGCTATCTGACTGTTTTGGTGTAGAACTATGGAGCGCCAAATAAAATAACTGTTGTATCAACTGTGAAATTTTATCAATAAAAAACGGCGCAATCTGTAAAGCTGGGATCATTCACAAATTATGTGATATACACTTTTTAGTTATCAGTATTTGTCATCCCTTTAATGAGATTCAAAAACGAATAATACATTTTTAGGTTGTCTCGTCTTCAGGTGAACTTTTTGATTCATGTTACAACTTACATCTAGAATCCAGTACTTTATAAATATGTGAGAATAATAGAAAGTATTTGGAATGCTGTCAATTTAAAACTTAATAATGCTTCAAGTCACAAAATAGTGGATGTAACTAACCCCCTCCCCCCTTAAAAAGTAAGAAAAGGTTCAGATGAGTCAACAACCGCTATATCCGAGGTCATTTCAACCCCCGGGGAAGATAGGGAAGGAGCCAGGGGAAATATAAGACAAGTAAAGCGTATGCACATTTTCATAATAAAATTAACAAAAAAAAATCTCTGGCTCATCGCAACACCTTGGATGAAATTTCTAATTTATGTTTTAAAATTGTTTTGTAATGCTTTGACAACGAAACACCTAAATTATGGTTCCTAAACATTTTTATTTTAAATTTCGCTACATCGCTTACTATTATGATTAATCCCACACTAATTGCAACCCTGTCTCGCTATAAACGGCAGAACCTAAAAACGTTTGCGTAGCGTGTAACATGTATACAAAGAAGTAAAGTAGAAAGAAGGAAAAAGCATAGACAGTTATTTTATGGTTTGCGTAGCGTGTAACATGTATATCAACAAGCAGGAACAATCATGATTATTTTTAACAAAAATCTTAAAAAGAGGGACTACCTACCATGTACAGAAATTTTATTAAAACGGTTGTATGGGTCAGTTCCAGCGGAGCGCTCTTTTTCTCCATTTGTTATGTGTAATGTATAAAGGTGTTTGTTATTTGCTCTCATTTGTTGAGTAGAACAATAAAATGATCGACACGGGTTCTGGAATCATCAGCCTCCGTGGTACAATAGGTTAAATATCAGAGCAATTTGAGCTATACAATGAATCACTCAGAAATCTTGACGACTTTAAAATATATTTACCAAATTGTGAATAGAACTTTACTGATAGTGTGCTTGAATGGCCTTTTGATTCAACTCCACCGTTCTCATATATATTGGTTGAAGCTCTCTGCGGTTAACTGCTTAAACATTGCTAGATTCTTCTAACATTTCTTTAACCACTACAACAATATTGCAGGTCGCATAATGTGCGCCTTAACCACATACTGTGTAATTATCAGTACTCGCCTACACCATGAAGGTAAACTTCCTTACTGATGGAAACATGAAAAAAAGAAAAAACAAAAGAAAATTACAGTTATAGTTGCATCTGATTATCGTTTGTCAAAGAACAAGAATAAAGATTTACAAAGCATCAAATAATGATTCCAGAATTTTGATACTTAGAAAGAATGTCACGGGTGGGTTAGATTTTAGCACTAGCCGCCAACAGCCACCCTCAGATTGCTACGTTCGACACCATAGCGAGATCAGGTAAATGGTGGTAGATCACATAACGACACGGATTTGGAGTAGGTTTGTGTAAACCTGATTGTTATTTACAGGGTTTGAAAATAGCTGGTCAAATTTCTAACCAGGTTTTAACTATTACGGTTTCACCACTTCATACGTCGAGGATGACCAAGGGTCGGAAATACTACAATATACCGGGAACAGTCGTGGGGAGACTCAAGGACGAATCCCACTTAACCATGTATAAACCCCGACGAAAACATAGTTTAACGACAAGCTACAACGGCTGTGGAGATTATGCTATACCTCTATGGTAATCGATGAAGCGATTGTCACGCCCATTACCTCCAACAAAGTATATTCATAGTGACCCGGTTACCTGACCTGAAATACTATTCAGAACAACAGTCATCTGTCACATAACGCATACAGCTCAGTTTTGCATGGTTACTGGGTTGTGCAGTCGTACGTTGATTCGTTAAGCATATTCAAATAGTAGGCTTATGAGGCATACGTTAGTAGTTGCTCGATGTTAATTCTTGTTACATTCTGCTATAATTATAACATTCTGTCTATGTTCTTACTTCCCATTTTAATGTTGAAATTATAGTAAATAAGACATCCAAAACTTAATTTCTTTGAAACATGGAAATAAGGAGACATAAGTGTTGGCAAAATGCAGCCAAAAAAATATGAGTACACGTAAAAAGACTATTGAGTTAATTGTTTGGTACTACCTCTTGAAAATATTTACATTACCATCATTATAGCATCTTAAACAAAAGGCTGCCTTGTCATAATTTATTTACACATTTTCATTGTTGCCTAGTTTCATGCACAGTATCGCTACCTCTTGCAATTATTTATTAACACAGTATCATAGTAGCCTACCATCATGTACAGCATCGCTACAGATTGTTCTTATAGCATTTTACAATGCTAGTCCGAAAAAAACTTAATATTTGATACTTCAGTTTGAACTTTACAAGTTTCCCCCCGCCCCCCCCCCCCAAAAAAAACGTTTAATAGGCCTGCAAAAAAAAAAAACATGTAATAGGATGTACTGCCAACGTGGTGGGAAACATGCTTGTCTTGCTTTTGCAAGTACATAAGATCAACAGTTATCACCTTTTCGACATGTTTTCTTAATATTCCAGTACAACATTAATTTTCTAGCTATCGCTATTGTCTAATTTTCCTTACTTTACTGTATGTGATTAATAAATCCTCA
Organism: Apostichopus japonicus; assembly: GCF_037975245.1. Taxonomy (NCBI): domain Eukaryota; kingdom Metazoa; phylum Echinodermata; class Holothuroidea; order Aspidochirotida; family Stichopodidae; genus Apostichopus; species Apostichopus japonicus. The sequence goes on along the minus strand of NC_092576.1, from coordinate 16,023,790 downwards.
GCACAATTGCAGGGATTCCGTCATTGCACTTGCACTACAACATAGTTGCATGTACTTGCAACATAAATCCGATCTCTGTTGATGATTTGTAATCGTACTCATACTAAAAGAAATTCCTACTTTCACTCGTAACAATCTTGTTTTTATTATAGTTTAACACAAATGTGATCTCTGTTTATGAATCGTAATCGTACTCATACCAAGGGAAATTTCTACTTGTACTCGTACCAATGTTGTTTTACTTCTATAACACAAGTCTGATCTATGTTTAGAATTTGTATTCGTACTCATACAAATGAAAAATTCTACTTGTATCCACAGTCACGTTGTTGTACTCGTAAAATACAAATCTGATCTCTGTTTACTTTTTTTTGCAATCGTACTCATTCCGAGGGAAAAACTTCACTTTAACTCATACCAATCAATATATATATATATATATATATATATATATATATATATATATATATATATATATATATATATATATATATATATATATATATATATATATATATATATATATATATATATATATATATATATATATATATATATATATATATATATAGCAAAACGGTTTCTGATCGCATGTGTTGAATACTTTGCTACAGGTAGTATTAAAGCAATCACGTCAACTTGCTTCCATCTCTGTGTAACACGCATTAACATTGACGAGCGACTTTAACGTCTACACATTACGTGAGCACACCTTGGTTAACAAAATTATTGTTGACAGGTCGAGAGGGAAGATATAATGTTGTGGGAATATACTTTTGTAAGTTGATCATAGCTGGAATCTCTACATAGCATTATCATTACTATGATTAAATGTGTTACTCCAAGCAGAAATTCCCCAGGCACGACTTTAAAGATGTCATTGTTTCGTGCAGAATAAGTCAGAGGAGACATGTTAATAATTAACAACAACTCGTATCTAAAAGTCTGGGAAACACTTCCAAGGACGCCGATTTGAGTGAGTTTTATAGCAGAGTACTTAGATTAAATCTGTAAGAGAAGACGATTTTGGAAAAAAAATATGGTATTTTGACCCGACTAGCTTGTCCGGTTATTAGTTTTATAGATATGACGCATGTATTATCAAGAATTCAATTGCATTAAATGATAAAGTATCAACGTTTTATTGTAAATACGCTTTGCGTGTGTAGATGGCCATATTCTGTAAAGGCCTTAACGCTGGTATACGTTTAAAACAGCATATTTGCTATGAGAATTTTCGACAGAGACTATACATATATATGTCGCACTAGGATATAAAGAAACCAATGTCTGGTTGTTCATCATTTAACATAATTTTTATCAAAAATGTGAATAATTAAAGTTAGAAGTTGTAAATAGAGACTGAGAGTAATTCGTGCAACGTTACCCTTAGCCTGTGCTGTTTATCACATTTATATTTACATACCATTAAGCAACACGTTATGATTGAAGTGAGAAACGTCTTGTCAAAATAAACTGAGTATTTGACATTACTTGCAATTCATTTCACTTATTGCATTTAGTAAATACTTCACAATTGTCTCAATATAATTCAAGGCATTTTACATGCGAAATTAGCTAGTAACTTTTCATGCTTTCAGAAAGAAGTATAGAAAGATTAATAATCCACGTGATTAAAATAAGAAATTATTTACGAAATCTGTAATTACTTTAACTTTTCCTCTGTCTGGATATTAGATTTATCGTCAATCAACGGTACTTGTTTTGGTCGGATCTTACAAAGACGTTTCCCCCTCCGTAGCGCATTGACTGCACAAGTCATAACTTTGTTGTGGACTTGTAGCTTTCCTAGGATATGGAAGACGTTCATCAAAAGTTCTCCTGTGTTTTAAGAGAAAGAAAATGGTTAACGTGATATATTGTTCCGTTTTTGTATAAATTCCACTATATATATATATATATATATATACATTGCCTATATATATATATATATATATATATATGTATATATATATATATATATATATCTTACTTTAAACAACTTACAATATTTATAGTCCAAAGTGAGCGTACAGGTAGCACTAAAGCTCAATTTAAGTTGACTTCATTAACTGTTTCGACTTTCGGAAGTAAGGCCGTAATGACTGGAGAGGCCCTAAGTGTTTTTATTCCGGAATCAGAAGACAATTTTCATGGAACGATAAATATATTTGTTTTCAAAATTTATAACTAAAGATTCTAAGCAATCTACCCATATCTCCAGTATAAAACGTTAAGATGATGCAGTTGATATTTTGTTACAAATATTAAAACTAACGAGGTTAATGCAGTGATAAAGTTAACAAATCTGACTCAAGCGTAACTCATCATTTTTGCAACAATCTGATAAATATACGAGATATTTTATATGAAAAGGATCAATATAAAATTTTGTTGCAAATTGTTAAGTTGATATCAATTGATATATTGAGAATTTGGCAGTTTTCAGTTTTAAGATTTTAGGAATGTTTCATTTTGTTTCGAATTGTTGATATATTAACTCAACAATTTATCAATTTGTGTAAAATCGCTAACCATATTGACATGTAGATCTTACCATTTTGATAGGACCTTAATGTTTCAATTTTTTTCAGTTATAATAAGTTAAATTATCACTTACCAAACACAATAGCTATTACAATAAGGTTCAAAAGTATCAAAAACACAGTGAGACCATCTTCGGATTCATCGTGATCAATTGCAGCGATAAGAACATTAATCAGGATCGCTGTTAGAGCAAACATCTGAAAAAGAAACGAAAGCGAATATGTTTACTGGAATTGTATATCATTAGATTAAGAAGGATTTATAACATTTAGGAATTATATGAAATATTATGAATAACTGAATAATGCAAAAGCAGTTAGTAGGTTAAATAATCAATAAACAAATTGTTGGAATTCTAATTAACCGGGGACTATCGATTCTAACGTTATCAAGATATTTGTCTGCTATGTGACAATTATTTATTTTATACAGTAATTAATGAAACATACGTATTCAATATATTTCGTAATATTTACCTGAAGTTTTTGTTCAAATGAGCTCTTCATCGGTAAGTATCGTGCATGTAGAATCAAGAACAGGACTGAGATACCGATGGTTAGAAGAACTGTCACTCTGTTTTCCCAGCCAAGCAACGTGATTAAAACGGTTTGTGTAACCTTTCGGATCAGTTCGAGGATTTCCCAAAACCAATATTTGTCTTTGTAATTCTCGCAGAGAATAGTTACCCATATGGGAGTACTGCTATGGGTGATATCGTCAGTATTAGTGACCGGATTAGTGATATCGTCTCCACGTGATACTGGACTGCTAAGGGTGCGCTCATGATATGATAATTCAGATCGCTTTTTCCACAAAAAGAAAAGCAGGCAAAACGGAAACGCAATCACATACAACACAGTTGCAACGAAAGCCAAGATTTGATACGTTTGTAATGATTTGCATTCAATTGCAAAATCAGATCGAAGAACTTCAACACAGTATTTTCTGTTTTCATCCCAGCAAAATCGTTTGCAAGCGCGTGGGTAGAGCTGGAAAATTATGGTACAGATCGGTGGGTAAGTCAGAAACAAGATAGCCAACATGTACGTTAGAAGCTTTGATTTAGTCCCTGGCAAACTAATGCGATAATAACATTTCTTTACTTGGTATATTACAAAAGGTACAACCATGATTAAAAGCAGGAATGTCATTGCGATGATAAATTCAAGTTTTGCGTTTATCTTCAGATCTTTCACAAAACAATTAGGACGAATGAATATTCGCAAGATGTTCAATTCAATGTATGCAACAAATTCACCAATGACGTACAAGTTTCCTGCCCAATTTAACTCATGAAGGGAAGTGAAAAATTCACCAACAACTTGATAGAATCCAAGAACTATTTTGAACCTAGAGATAAACATGTCAATAAGAGCTCTCTTTGTACTATGGAGAACCTTGCTTTTCTGTTTTTTGTATTGCCAAACAAGCAGAACATAAACACATATAACCAGTAGTAAGATGCCAATGACTTCAAGGATACTGTAAACTAACTCGGGACATTCCAAGCATTGGCCTAGAACAATGTAATAATTACTGATACATTTGGAACACATTATTCCCTCGTAGCCAGTTTCGCATGTGCCTTCGATATCAGTATTGTTATTTATGCAGCTTTCGCTTCGCGGACAAGAATGAACGTTTGGTAAGTCTCCGGAGTATTTCGTTGTTGAAGGATCGAAATTGGCCGATTCTGTCATTAGGTTCGCTACAAAGCTTTTGTACTCAGTGAGATTTGCTCCTGGATATTCCCAGTTCCAAAAGTAACCCTTTCTTAATGTCTTGTAGTCCTTTCCATAACAATCCAGAACATCATTTTCGCAAATCTGACACACATTAAAACGGTCAGTCCTTGCATAACCATCCATACAGAAGCAGGCTCTGAATCCTGCGTGTATAGTTTTGTTCGTTCCTTCTGGACAGACGATGCAATCATCGCTGCTGACTCCTTCACCAAGGGGAACGTATGTTCCCGCGTTGCATTTCTTGCATTCTACTTTGTTTGGGCTATTTGATACTTTGGCAATATCGTCTTGATAGTAACCTCCTGTGGAAACAAAAAGAAAATCTATATCCAAGCTATTTATGAATCGCTTTTTTGTTCTACTCCTTCGCAGGAACTTAATATGGTAGAACAGCGTGGTACATGTCGTGTTATTGAGCAACCTCATAACAGCCAGCTGGCTTAATGTGTGTCTAACATGAGATCAAAATTAGTTGGTCGAATGTTTTTTACATACATTATTATTGTGGCAGAAGATATTTTACTGGGATGACCCAATCATATTTATTCTAAAATGGAAAAACCATTTTAAAATCAAACAAGATGATAACATATTTTTTTTATTGCTTTATTTCAATTCATAATAAACATATGATACCGATTGTCGTAACCCTGATTTCTGAAATGTGTACATCGGCATGTTTAGGACAAAGCCAAAACTAGTTTCACGAATATGAAACCGTTTGCGTTTAAAGCTATGCATATAAATCATGTGAAATGACAGTTCGCAGCGTCATTTCGCGTCACAATATCAGCATCATGGAGCACGCAACTTACCAAATAATTATGCCTGCCACATTTCGTAATCCTGCTAATGCAGTGAATCTCAATGACAATGTTTTTTATCGGTCTCGTATGGTCCAATTCCCCTGTTGAAGTCTGCGCCAACTGGATATTGAATCACACCCATATCAATCTTAATAAATATATATGGTATTGCTTAATACCTGGTGGACATGGTTGACATCCTCCAGTTGTTTTGCCGTAAAATCCCTGCTTACACGGTGAACATATGTGCGATTTCATGTCTCTGGAATCGCATTCAAACCCTGATGCCATTAACGAATTTACAACTGTTGAGTCGGTAATTCTGAGGTTGAAAGAAAAGTCTCGGCTTAGGCATAAACTTTTGGAGAGAAAAAAAGAAGATAATTAATAACAATTAACTTCTTAAATGTTAACTAGTTTATACAGTTTGAACAGGAGGGGGGTCGGTTGGGGTGGGGATGGGGTAATTTTACAGCTGCTATTGGTTGGAGTTGTAGATGGCAGATGCCATCAGGAACTGCATCATTTGCAGTCATGTCCATGTTTCTAACACAGGTATTAAACAATTTATTTGTACTAGGCCTTACCCTGTTTACATCAATAACTCACTCTATTAAATACCACCTAGCAACGTTGAAATCCTTTAAATTGGACCAAACCTATCGCACAAGGCTTGTTTCAGGAGATGATTTAGTCACACAATTAGCTTTATTTATTAGTAAACATTCTAATCCTTACATTTTCGTTTGAAATCCTTCAAATGTTGGGAACTCAATGGATTGAATTTTGTCACAGGCAACGTACCTTTAAGAAAAAACAACAGAATTATTAGACGTTAGGAATTCTGCACGTCGAAATTATGCATCGCCATTGAAGATATTATGAACAAAACCACAAAGCAAAGCCATTCATTTCAAAAGTTTCTGTTAATCACAGCAAATTAATTATATTTACTCATTTTAAACTTGAGTTGATAAATTTGATAAAAAATATTGTTAAACGATTCATGACATACGGAAGACACATATCCAAAGGTTGGAATATTATGCACATTTTGGGAAACTTATAAAAGTGAAATGGTGACTGTAGCAATGAGAGAAAATTTGTTTTCTATATTATTTCGTAAAATTTAATCAAACTTGTAAATATAGCTGGTAATGATTCGACTTGAAACGCATTCGACTCGTTAGAACTGTGCTGTTCAATAGATGAAGGTTAGTAGATATCTTACAGTGTAAGATGTCCGCTGTGGTTTGACACAAATTCCAAATCCAGGTTAGAAATGGTATTGCCATACAAGTGACTGTAGCGCAAAAGAAAAACAAATAAAAATATAAGGTGTAAATACTTCCTGCGTATGAATATGCCTACGTGCAGTGAAATATGTATCTTTTTCTGATATTGGTCACATATGCAGAATATGGGTTAGATGGAGAGTCCGTAACCTCACGCATATAGCACCAACAGGACGCAACATACTTTAATTTGCCTGCAGTTAATAAAAATGACCGAATTAATAAATTAATGAATAACGAGTAACAACGTTAGTGTACGAATGAGAATGGAAGATGTCATTTTGCTGTTGCTATACTTACAGTTCATTCAGTACTTGTCCAAAAGTATTTGCTTGCAATTCAGAAATTTCGTTGTTGAATAAATACCTTTAATGAAAAACCAATAAGTTCTTGATTTGTTAAAATAAGTAAATTCAAAACGAAAACAAAATGGAAAGTGGTATTTCTCCTATAGCTTTTTCTTGTTCGCAAAATATTCATTATAATGCTAAATCTCTGAATGGAATGCTCCATAATTGCCAGAAAAAAATTAATAACGTGCCTTCCTGAATGTTAATGTTAGTTTTTAAACTTAATAACTCAAACAAAACGTGTTATTTTAACTTTCTAAAAGCAGCAGAGCACTATTGGAACACACAATTAATACCTATTGTCCAAATGCGACCAATGTGTTATGTGCTGTGAACATATTTGTTGTGGCCTGAATAAAAACTAGTTCTATTTTATGTTGTATATAGACACTGCCGTTTATCCAGAAATTGTGGGAACAGAAAAACATTGCAGTTATGATTAAAAAAAGTGATATCTAAAACAAATATAATAAAGGAAGTGTTCCCAATTTGTCTCCTCCTAAATTATCGTCGGACGTCTCGTATGATTTTATTCTTACTCCGAAGAGGTAAATATTCGGCTAACACTAGATGAATTAAACTTTAGGCTCGCCCTATAGGAACCCCATATGATCGTAGTTCCTGGGCCCCCAAATTAACCGTTTCTCAGCTGGGACTGTGCGTTTTTCAGTCTGATTAGTCGAACTGGAAAGAGAGGTCAATGAAATTCACGCGCTATTCACCCGGTGTGTAATTGAATAGCAGAAAAGCAAGAGGAAAATGTGAAAAGAAGAAGCATGATTTTTGCCATTGTGGTTACCCCTCTGCTCCCCCACCTCCTCTCCTCCCTTCTTCTCCCCCGAAAAAAAAAAACGATTCTGCAAAACTTACAACTTTTGAGGTCCAGCAATGAAAGCAAATGGTTCAATCGTGTGGATGTTGTTATCAAAGATTAACCTATTTTAAGACACAAAAAGACGGAGGAACATAATGTAGTGTCGAAAACATTTAATATTATGTGATCTTCGTACCGGAAAATATATCATTACAGAGTGTTATACTTACAAACTTTCTAAATTGTAGAGACCTCTGAAAACCTCTTCTGTGATGTAGGTAATGTTGTTCTTGTTTAGGTATACATTACGGATGTTCATATGACCACCCTCCGACGGCAGAAGGATTCTTGGGAGGTGTTTGATTCTGTTTCCATGGAGATATCTAGAAAATAATATATAGAACATTTAGCAATAATTGAATGGATTAAACTGGGAATTGAATTAATTGCCATTCATCGAACTCGAATATTTCAACGAATCAACCATTTGGAATTAATTTGGTATTGGGAAGTTTGAATAGTATAAGGGACGCAGCTAAAAGTCAGCTAAATACATCCCACAACTTCCATATTATACGCTATGCAGCCTGCACAAAATACGCTACGTAGCTAAGATACAGTTTATAGCGTACATAAAAATGCGTTTTGCAGTTAAAATATAATACTCTACACAGCTAGGAGACAGCTGAAGACAGCTCACAACTTTCATAGAATACCAGCAGCGCCATCTCTCTTCCACAATTCCTAAACTCTCCTCATTATACGCTACGCAAAATGTGTCATAGACTATACTATGGGTACGTTATCGATACCAGGTTTACTTATTAAAAGTACATTTGAACACTTACAACTCTCCCAGTACAGAGAGATCAGCAAATATCTGATCTGGCATAACCGTCAAATAATTAAAAGACAAGTCCCTGAAAGACAGAAGAATAAATGCTGTGTAAGAATGTGTAAAATAACTAGCCATGCAATAATTTCTTTTCGTATTCTATTACATATTATGTTCGAGTTAAGCGGATAAAAAATGTAAGTTTAGGTCGTACTTAAACATTCTACATTATACATCCGTACAAAATTAGCTAACAAAAGCTTACCAGTAGCGATATAACAATAAAAGTATCAAGCAAAAGTTATACAGACATGTCTCTAATTGTCAGTTCTCCGAGGTCTTTAGAATCTATCTATCGATCTATATATCCATCCATCCATCCATCCATCCATCCATCCATCCATCCATCCATCCATCCATCCATCCATCCATCCATCCATCCATCCATCCATCCATCCATCCATCCATCCATCCATCCATCCATCTATCTATCTATCCATCTATCTATCTATTTATCTATCTATCTTTCTAAGAGCGTCTATAAAAGAGCGTCAGCGTGCAAGCGTCAACGTGCAATACATTGCGAAACAGTTACTGTACATGTACAGATCAATGTTCTTTTTTATAACAAAACCACACGTTATCATACCTATTTGGCAAATATATATACTTGTTTCATCCACAAGTCTGTAAAAATTATTTTACACGTTTAGCAAGATGTTAATCTCATATACGTATTTGGTTAATGGTTCTCCATTAATAACCATATTCCTTGTTGATGAAAGTCACTGAAACTGGCCAATTAAGCAATCATACTATCTTTCGTTCCTACTAATTATTTTTACCGATATACTATCCTGGTTTCCAATGACATATTAAGGACCTTTCTATTACATATAAAAGAAATACTTACAACAGCTCAAGATTTATGACATAAATGAAATAGAATGAAAGACTCTTACAGGAATACAAAGAGTTTTCATAATTAAAACACTTATCATCCTTTCGATCTACACTCTACATCAATATTATTAAGTACAAAATTTAAATAAGCGAAAACGAAAGACTAGTACAGACAGTTTTATAATGCATTTTTTCAATTACCGACAAAGGAGAGCTTCATAATTAAGCCACTTGTCATCCTTTGAATGGACACTAAACATCAATAGTATAAAAAAAAACTGACAGCTTCCAAAGTCTTGTTTGATTAAAAAATATATTCTCTGGGAGAGATGCCAATTTGTTGTTAGACAGATCCCTGAAGGAAAAAGGCAACTTGTTATGTATACAAAAGTTGGTGTGCATAACTAGTCGATCCTAGCAGGATCTTCTAAATTAAAACATATAACACTTTATAATTTTAGTTAACATACAGAACCCCTAACTGCTTTTGACTAGCAAATATATTTTCGGGAAGGCCTTTTAGGTTGTTGCTATGCAGGCCTCTGTAATAAATATAGAAATAACATCGCAAATAAATAGCCAAATGAATGTTTTATTTGGAGGAAGAAAAAGCAACGTTTAGTACTTGCATTACGCATGTTAATCTATCGAAAAACATTTTAAGTATGTTAAAAGATAACCATGTAGACCATTGATATGATATGATCTGATATTATATAACCGGATAGTCATAAGTAGCGTTCGTTTTGAAACAACTAAAAATGGGTAAAATTCTTTTTTATACATTCTCACAATAACAGCATAATGTAATGTTCAATTAATTGCGCAAAGCATGCAAATGAAATATGTCGACGTTAAATCTGAAATCATGATTCCTTCCATTAGTATAAAGTCGACCGTGATTTACATGCATATACACAATCCTTTCGACAGAATATTAGGTAGATTACTGAAAGGAGTGTTTTTAGCCTGACATTTATCAGGTGATTAACTATCATAACAATGACGAACAACATACTACTCGAAGCATTTTGATAGAATTAAGGCTTCAAACCCACTTGAGTGATAACCATTCAGCGAAAGAATTGAATGTGTAGCAAGTTATATGACAGATATATAGTAAATAAATAAGAACAACACACAATTTCTCATTTAAGGCTTGGCTTGCCTATAGAGAGTGGTTATTCTGTCTTAATTGTCAGATTCAAAGCACCAGGGGTGCTCTCTGTACAATCATAACACTTGGGCAATACGCTTTCAATGACAGTTATACAAAGCCAATATTTCTTTCCTTCAATGTGAGATTTTGATATAATTCATAAAATCGGCGGAGAAACAGCATGGTAAACACTTTATATAAATATTGATTTACAGGAAATCACTCTTTTTAGTCAACAATATTTTTACCATTATCACATTATACAAACATCACCTTCATAAGGATTTTATAATTAGACATAAATAATACATAATTTAATAAGTTTACTGATCCTTAACATAGCTGCAAGTGATATTGTCTCTTGTATAAATTTCAAAATACGAAAAGGAAAAACAAAGATATTGGAATAAACTATATTAATAAGTACTATTTTGTTCACCCTATTTGTAAATTCTTTCTCTGCATGTAAACTTGCATCCTTTAAATTCTTATTTTGAACAAAACAGAACTGTTGTATCATCAGCAAAAAAAACAAAGTTTGATTTTGAGGATGTTGAATGAATATTAGTAATATACATAAATGAAAAGTAATGGCCCGTTACAGTTCAGTTTAGATGAGGATGTTCCATTGAAGTGGACATACTAGACCATGTTTCCCAAGTTACCTGCAATTCAGTCATATATTATGAACATGGGACAATCCTACAATCCTGGAGGTTTGTGAGATTACAAAAGATCGTGACATGTTAGGGACGTCAAGGTATTTTCAGACATACCCCTGAAAGGACTAAATACACAAGTTATAGTACGAAAGGACATTTTACGTAACACATGAACGCAGGCAAATATCTTTGAGAAAATGAATTGAACATTTACAAAAACATAATATAAATAGGGCTTAGTGAAAAAAAAAAAGACTTACAGCTCCTCAAGATTCGATAGATTAGAAACTATATGCATCTGGAGAGATCCCAACTTGTTATTATTCAGATATCTGCAAGTAATATGTATATCGTGACAGGTAGGGACGTCAAGGTCTTTTCAGACAGACCCCTGAAAGGACTTAATGCACAAAGTTATAGTACGACAGGACATTTTATCGTAACATATGAACGCAGGCAAATATGTTTGAGAAAATGAATTGAACAAGTACAAAAACATATTATAAATAGGACTTAGTGAAAAAAAAAAAAAAAAAAACTTACAGCCGCTCAAGCTTCGAGAGATTGGAAAATATATGCATTGGGAGAGATCCCAACTTGTTTTCACCCAGATATCTGCAAGTAATATGAATATCATACGATAACAGAGGTATGATGGTTGGCTACACCGTAAGAACTCATACTGTGTGTTACTATGTGTAACTGCAGGGATATGAAAGTCAAATTGTGAGACGAAAACATTCGTTTTTGCCTCTGCGACACTTTCTTTCCTGCGTTAGTCCACTCAGACATTTACCGAAATTAGACAGTCAATTTAACGCTTAGGCGATTTTAGGGATATTGTTTCCTTGTTAGGAGTGTGCAAATTCATAAATTAAGTAATCACGTCATTGCGAAATCTTACAAAGCCAACGAAGAAATCGCGTACGTGAATCGCAAACAAAACCACAGAGCAAATGAGAGATATCAATTTGACCGTTTCCTTAAAGGAACAATTGTGCATTTGTTATTGCTACGTTACCGTGCACCATTCTAACCCAACTAATATTCGTCAAAAAAGTTCCATAATTGGACACTCATCCAGATGGAAGAACACAAAATCCAAACACGATATAATGATGAATAGTCAATGAATAGTTTTCAATAATCAATAAATTTATTGATATTATTAATAATTGAAAATATATGTAAACTTACAAATTCTGTAAGGAAATCAAATCAGAAAATATATGTTCAGGAAGAGCTGTCAAGTTGTTTTGCTCAAGGAACCTGAAAAGAACCAAGAATCATGTTTTGCATGTGACAATGTTGGAAAGTGGAAAGTGTATTACTCTATGTTTATTTCTTCTTAATAAATGGGTGTTTAGTGAATTCTACATTGGGATTGGCGGTCTAGACTAATTGTCCTTTTCAAGAGTTGAGTTGTGATTGCATTCGTGTTAAAAAAAAAAACATCAGCTCTTCTTTCCCCATGAGTTTAGGACAAGTGAAAGTTAGTTGGAACAGTCTCTTTACTAGCTTAGAGCGAAAATGTTATTTCCCGAGAACAATCTCCCGACTTTCAACGTTGTCATAGCTGAGAATCATTAACTATTAAGTATACTAGAGGAAAGTCACGACATGTGTAAATCTGTAATTTATAACACGTGTTGACGCACAATGATTATATTTTTGACATGCTTACATGATTTCACTCCCAAATGAGCTTGCAATGAACTCAGTTTAATGAAGTGAATTACATGTCTACGATATATATGTCCATAACGGGGAACAACAGTAGGTGATTTCACTGGCTCCGTATTCAGGCTTTGCATATTATTTTATTTCATAAAACTGAGACAGTATTTAATTATTCCTTTAAAACGACAACGGATCTCCATGATCAAAATACTTCTTTGGTTCCATATAGTGTTCAATGAGAGTACACTATAAGTGATCATATTTGGCCAAAAATGCTCATTACATCATAACGATTTCATGAAAAAGACAACAAAATCTTACAACTTTTGGATGTTCTCGAGACTAGAAAAGGTGTTAATTTGGAGAGACCACAAGCTATTTGCTGACAGATCCCTGAAAGGAATTTTTAACCAAATTATGAACTAAAATGATGGGTATTTTTCAGTCAATTTAACGCTAAAGTGATTTTACGGAACTCGTTTCTTTTTTAGGAGTGTGCAAATTCAAAAATTTAGTAATCTCATCATTGCGAAATCTTACAAAGCCAACGAAGAAATCGCATACGTGAATCGCAAACAAAACCAGACAGTAAATGAGAGATATTAATTTGACCGTGTCCTTAGAGGAACAATTGTACATTTGTTCTTGCTACGTTACCGTGCACTATTCTAACCCAGTTTGCAAGTTATATTCGTCAAAATGTTCCATAATTGGACATTCATCCAGATGGAAGAACACGAAATCCAAACACGATATATCGATGAATAGTCATTGAATATTTTTCAATAATCAATCAATTTAATTACATGAATAATAATGATTGAAAATAAACTTAATAACGCTGTAAGGAAATCATATCAGAAAATATATATTCAGGAATATGAATAATATGAATATCATACGATAACAGAGGTATGATGGTTGGCTACACCGTAAGAACTCATACTGTGTTACTATGTGTAACTGCAGGGATATGAAAGTCAAATTGTGAGACGAAAACATTCGTTTTTGCCTCTGCGACACTTTCTTTCCTGCGTTAGTCCACTCAGACATTTACCGAAATTAGACAGTCAATTTAACGCTTAGGCGATTTTAGGGATATTGTTTCCTTGTTAGGAGTGTGCAAATTCATAAATTAAGTAATCACGTCATTGCGAAATCTTACAAAGCCAACGAAGAAATCGCGTACGTGAATCGCAAACAAAACCACAGAGCAAATGAGAGATATCAATTTGACCGTTTCCTTAAAGGAACAATTGTGCATTTGTTATTGCTACGTTACCGTGCACCATTCTAACCCAACTAATATTCGTCAAAAAAGTTCCATAATTGGACACTCATCCAGATGGAAGAACACAAAATCCAAACACGATATAATGATGAATAGTCAATGAATAGTTTTCAATCATAGGACTTAGTGAAAAAAAAAAAAAAAACAACTTACAGCCGCTCAAGCTTCAAGAGGTTGGAAAATATATGCATTGGGAGAGATCCCAACTTGTTTTCACCCAGATTTCTGCAAGTAATATGAATATCATACGATAACAGAGGTATGATGGTTGGCCACACCGTAAGAACTCATACTGTGTGTTACTATGTGTAACTGCAGGGATATGAAAGTCAAATTGTGAGACGAAAACATTCGTTTTTGCCTCTGCGACACTTTCTTTCCTGCGTTAGTCCACTCAGACATTTACCGAAATTAGACAGTCAATTTAACGCTTAGGCGATTTTAGGGATATTGTTTCCTTGTTAGGAGTGTGCAAATTCATAAATTAAGTAATCACGTCATTGCGAAATCTTACAAAGCCAACGAAGAAATCGCGTACGTGAATCGCAAACAAAACCACAGAGCAAATGAGAGATATCAATTTGACCGTTTCCTTAAAGGAACAATTGTGCATTTGTTATTGCTACGTTACCGTGCACCATTCTAACCCAACTAATATTCGTCAAAAAAGTTCCATAATTGGACACTCATCCAGATGGAAGAACACAAAATCCAAACACGATATAATGATGAATAGTCAATGAATAGTTTTCAATAATCAATAAATTTATTGATATTATTAATAATTGAAAATATATGTAAACTTACAAATTCTGTAAGGAAATCAAATCAGAAAATATATGTTCAGGAAGAGCTGTCAAGTTGTTTTGCTCAAGGAACCTGAAAAGAACCAAGAATCATGTTTTGCATGTGACAATGTTGGAAAGTGGAAAGTGTATTACTCTATGTTTATTTCTTCTTAATAAATGGGTGTTTAGTGAATTCTACATTGGGATTGGCGGTCTAGACTAATTGTCCTTTTCAAGAGTTGAGTTGTGATTGCATTCGTGTTAAAAAAAAAAACATCAGCTCTTCTTTCCCCATGAGTTTAGGACAAGTGAAAGTTAGTTGGAACAGTCTCTTTACTAGCTTAGAGCGAAAATGTTATTTCCCGAGAACAATCTCCCGACTTTCAACGTTGTCATAGCTGAGAATCATTAACTATTAAGTATACTAGAGGAAAGTCACGACATGTGTAAATCTGTAATTTATAACACGTGTTGACGCACAATGATTATATTTTTGACATGCTATATATATATATATATACGGTTATTATCGTCATTATTGTTAATATTTATCACGATCAATACGTATGAAATAAATGATATTATGTTTTTTAATCTGAGCATGAATACTGGGACGATCTATGGCTCGAAAATTTATTATGAAAGCTAGGTTTTATCAACATTTCATGTTGCTGATAGCAATTACTATTTGTTGATGGATTTCTACACATTTGGGGATGATATATATATATATATATTATTGCTTTTAAACCTTGTAATGCTATACGAATAAGAATGTTAGTATACATACAGTTTCAATAAACGCGTTTGACTAGCAAACATATGTTCAGGAAGAGCCGTCAAGTTGTTTTGACTAAGTGACCTGAAAAGAACCAAGAATCATGTTTTGCATGTGACAATGCTTGAAAGTGGAAAGTATATAACTCTATGATATGTTTCTTTTGTCTCTATAAATGGATGTTTAGTGAATTCTCCGTTGGCGTGGATAAGGTATTACGATACACGGTCTGGACAAATTTTCCTTTTCAAATAAAAATTTAACCTTCTAGGTTGTTGCTATGCAGATCTCTGTAATAAATATAGAAATAACATCGCAAATAAATAGCCAAATGAATGTTTTATTTGGAGGAAGAAAAAGCAACGTTTTGTACTTGCATTACGCATATTAATCTATTGAAAAACATTTTAGTATGTTAACAGATAACCATGTAGACCATTCATATGATATGATCTAAAATGATGTAACCTGATAGTCATAAGTAGCGTTTGTTTTGAAACAACTAAAATTTGGGTAAATAATCCTTCTTTCATTCATTCTCACAATAACAGCATAGGATAATGTTCACTAAAAATGCGCAAAGAATGCAAATGAAGCATTTGTCGACGTTAAATCAGAAAACACGATTCCTTCCATTAGTATAAAGTCTACCGTGATTAACATGCATATACGCTATCCGTTCAACAGAATATTAGGTAAGTTACTCAAAGTCGTGTTTTTAACCTGACATTTATTACGTGATTAACTATCAGAACAATGACGAACAACATACTACCCGAAGCATTTTGATAGAATTAAGGCTTCAAACCCACTTGAGTGATAACCAATCAGAGAAAGAATTGAATGTGTAGCAAGTGATATGACAGATATATAGTAAATAAATAAGAACAACACACAATTTCTTATTTACGGCTTGGCTTGCCTATAAACGTTGGTTTTCTGTGTAAATTGTCAGATTCAAAGCACCAGGGGTGCTCTCTGTAAAATTATAACACTCGGGCAATACGCCTTCAATGACAGTTATACAAAGCCAATATATTTTGTTTTTCTTTAATGTGAGATTTTGATATAATTCATAAAATCGGCGGAGAAACAGCATGGTAAACACTTTATATAAATATTGATTTACAGGAAATCACTCTTTTTAGTCAACAATATTTTTACCATTATCACATTATACAAACATCACCTTCATAAGGATTTTATAATTAGACATAAATAATACATAATTTAATAAGTTTACTGATCCTTAACATAGCTGCAAGTGATATTGTCTCTTGTATAAATTTCAAAATACGAAAAGGAAAAGCAAAGATATTGGAATAAACTATATTAATAAGTACTATTTTGTTCACCCTATTTGTAAATTCTTTCTCTGCATGTAAACTTGCATCCTTTAAATTCTTATTTTGAACAAAACAGAACTGTTGTATCATCAGCAAAAAATACAAAGTTTGATTTTGAGGATGTTGAATGAATATTAGTAATATACATAAATGAAAAGTAATGGCCCGTTACAGTTCAGTTTAGATGAGGATGTTCCATTGAAGTGGACATACTAGACCCTGTTTCCCAAGTTACCTGCAATTCAGTCATATATTATGAACATGGGACAATCCTACAATCCTGGAGGTTTGTGAGATTACAAAAGATCGTGACATGTTAGGGACGTCAAGGTATTTTCAGACATACCCCTGAAAGGACTAAATACACAAGTTATCGTACGAAAGGACATTTTACGTAACACATGAACGCAGGCAAATATCTTTGAGAAAATGAATTGAACATTTACAAAAACATAATATAAATAGGGCTTAGTGAAAAAAAAGAGACTTACAGCTCCTCAAGATTCGATAGATTAGAAAATATATGCATCTGGAGAGATCCCAACTTGTTATTATCCAGATATCTGCAAGTAATATGTATATCGTGACAGGTAGGGACGTCAAGGTCTTTTCAGAGAGACCCCTGAAAGGACTTAATGCACAAAGTTATAGTACGACAGGACATTTTATCGTAACATATGAACGCAGGCAAATATGTTTGAGAAAATGAATTGAACAAGTACAAAAACATATTATAAATAGGACTTAGTGAAAAAAAAAAAATTACAGCCGCTCAAGCTTCGAGAGATTGGAAAATATATGCATTGGGAGAGATCCCAACTTGTTTTCACCCAGATTTCTGCAAGTAATATGAATATCATACGATAACAGAGGTATGATGGTTGGCTACACCGTAAGAACTCATACTGTGTGTTACTATGTGTAACTGCAGGGATATGAAAGTCAAATTGTGAGACGAGAACATTCGTTTTTGCCTCTGCGACACTTTCTTTCCTGCGTTAGTCCACTCAGACATTTACCGAAATTAGACAGTCAATTTAACGCTTAGGCGATTTTAGGGATATTGTTTCCTTGTTAGGAGTGTGCAAATTCATAAATTAAGTAATCACGTCATTGCGAAATCTTACAAAGCCAACGAAGAAATCGCGTACGTGAATCGCAAACAAAACCACAGAGCAAATGAGAGATATCAATTTGACCGTTTCCTTAAAGGAACAATTGTGCATTTGTTATTGCTACGTTACCGTGCACCATTCTAACCCAACTAATATTCGTCAAAAAAGTTCCATAATTGGACACTCATCCAGATGGAAGAACACAAAATCCAAACACGATATAATGATGAATAGTCAATGAATAGTTTTCAATAATCAATAAATTTATTGATATTATTAATAATTGAAAATATATGTAAAGTTACAAATACTTTAAGGAAATCAAATCAGAAAATATATGTTCAGGAAGAGCCGTCAAGTTGTTTTGATTAAGTAACCTGAAAAGAACCAAGAATCATGTTTTGCATGTGACAATGTTGGAAAGTGGAAAGTATATTACTCTATGTTTATTTCTTCTTAATAAATGGGTGTTTAGTGAATTCTACATTGGGATTGGCGGTCTAGACTAATTGTCCTTTTCAAGAGTTGAGTTGTGATTGCATTCGTGTTAAAAAAAAACATCAGCTCTTCTTTCCCCATGAGTTTAGGACAAGTGAAAGTTAGTTGGAACAGTCTCTTTACTAGCTTAGAGCGAAAATGTTATTTCCCGAGAACAATCTCCCGACTTTCAACGTTGTCATAGCTGAGAATCATTAACTATTAAGTATACTAGAGGAAAGTCACGACATGTGTAAATCTGTAATTTATAACACGTGTTGACGCACAATGATTATATTTTTGACATGCTTACATGATTTCACTCCCAAATGAGCTTGCAATGAACTCAGTTTAATGAAGTGAATTACATGTCTACGATATATATGTCCATAACGGGGAACAACAGTAGGTGATTTCACTGGCTCCGTATTCAGGCTTTGCATATTATTTTATTTCATAAAACTGAGACAGTATTTAATTATTCCTTTAAAACGACAACGGATCTCCATGATCAAAATACTTCTTTGGTTCCATATAGTGTTCAATGAGAGTACACTATAAGTGATCATATTTGGCCAAAAATGCTCATTACATCATAACGATTTCATGAAAAAGACAACAAAATCTTACAACTTTTGGATGTTCTCGAGACTAGAAAAGGTGTTAATTTGGAGAGACCACAAGCTATTTGCTGACAGATCCCTGAAAGGAATTTTTAACCAAATTATGAACTAAAATGATGGGTTTTTTTCAGTCAATTTAACGCTAAAGTGATTTTACGGAACTCGTTTCTTTTTTAGGAGTGTGCAAATTCAAAAATTTAGTAATCTCATCATTGCGAAATCTTACAAAGCCAACGAAGAAATCGCATACGTGAATCGCAAACAAAACCAGACAGTAAATGAGAGATATTAATTTGACCGTGTACTTAGAGGAACAATTGTACATTTGTTCTTGCTACGTTACCGTGCACTATTCTAACCCAGTTTGCAAGTTATATTCGTCAAAATGTTCCATAATTGGACATTCATCCAGATGGAAGAACACGAAATCCAAACACGATATATCGATGAATAGTCATTGAATATTTTTCAATAATCAATCAATTTAATTACATGAATAATAATGATTGAAAATAAACTTAATAACGCTGTAAGGAAATCATATCAGAAAATATATATTCAGGAAGCGCCGTCAAGTTGTTTTGACTAAGTGACCTGAAAAGAACCAAGAATCATGTTTTGCATGTGACAATGCTTGAAAGTGGAAAGTATATAACTCTATGATATGTTTCTTTTGTCTCTATAAATGGATGTTTAGTGAATTCTCCGTTGGCGTGGATAAGGTATTACGATACACGGTCTGGACAAATTTTCCTTTTCAAATAAAAATTTAACCTTCTAGGTTGTTGCTATGCAGATCTCTGTAATAAATATAGAAATAACATCGCAAATAAATAGCCAAATGAATGTTTTATTTGGAGGAAGAAAAAGCAACGTTTTGTACTTGCATTACGCATGTTAATCTATTGAAAAACATTTTAGTATGTTAACAGATAACCATGTAGACCATTCATATGATATGATCTAAAATGATGTAACCTGATAGTCATAAGTAGCGTTTGTTTTGAAACAACTAAAATTTGGGTAAATAATCCTTCTTTCATTCATTCTCACAATAACAGCATAGGATAATGTTCACTAAAAATGCGCAAAGAATGCAAATGAAACATTTGTCGACGTTAAATCAGAAAACACGATTCCTTCCATTAGTATAAAGTCTACCGTGATTAACATGCATATACGCTATCCGTTCAACAGAATATTAGGTAAGTTACTCAAAGTCGTGTTTTTAACCTGACATTTATTACGTGATTAGCTATCAGAACAATGACGAACAACATACTACCCGAAGCATTTTGATAGAATTAAGGCTTCAAACCCACTTGAGTGATAACCATTCAGAGAAAGAATTGAATGTGTAGCAAGTGATATGACAGATATATAGTAAATAAATAAGAACAACACACAATTTCTTATTTACGGCTTGGCTTGCCTATAAACGTTGGTTTTCTGTGTAAATTGTCAGATTCAAAGCACCAGGGGTGCTCTCTGTAAAATTATAACACTCGGGCAATACGCCTTCAATGACAGTTATACAAAGCCAATATATTTTGTTTTTTTTTAATGTGAGATTTTGATATAATTCATAAAATCGGCGGAGAAACAGCATGGTAAACACTTTATATAAATATTGATTTACAGGAAATCACTCTTTTTAGTCAACAATATTTTTACCATTATCACATTATACAAACATCACCTTCATAAGGATTTTATAATTAGACATAAATAATACATAATTTAATAAGTTTACTGATCCTTAACATAGCTGCAAGTGATATTGTCTCTTGTATAAATTTCAAAATACGAAAAGGAAAAACAAAGATATTGGAATAAACTATATTAATAAGTACTATTTTGTTCACCCTATTTGTAAATTCTTTCTCTGCATGTAAACTTGCATCCTTTAAATTCTTATTTTGAACAAAACAGAACTGTTGTATCATCAGCAAAAAAAAACAAAGTTTGATTTTGAGGATGTTGAATGAATATTAGTAATATACATAAATGAAAAGTAATGGCCCGTTACAGTTCAGTTTAGATGAGGATGTTCCATTGAAGTGGACATACTAGACCCTGTTTCCCAAGTTACCTGCAATTCAGTCATATATTATGAACATGGGACAATCCTACAATCCTGGAGGTTTGTGAGATTACAAAAGATCGTGACATGTTAGGGACGTCAAGGTATTTTCAGACATACCCCTGAAAGGACTAAATACACAAGTTATAGTACGAAAGGACATTTTACGTAACACATGAACGCAGGCAAATATCTTTGAGAAAATGAATTGAACATTTACAAAAACATAATATAAATAGGGCTTAGTGAAAAAAAAGAGACTTACAGCTCCTCAAGATTCGATAGATTAGAAAATATATGCATCTGGAGAGATCCCAACTTGTTATTATCCAGATATCTGCAAGTAATATGTATATCGTGACAGGTAGGGACGTCAAGGTATTTTCAGACAGACCCCTGAAAGGACCTAATGCACAAAGTTATAGTACGACAGGACATTTTACGTAACACATGAACGCAGGCAAATATCTTTGAGAAAATGAATTGAACATTTACAAAAACATAATATAAATAGGGCTTAGTGAAAAAAAAAGAGACTTACAGCTCCTCAAGATTCCATAGATTAGAAAATATATGCATCTGGAGAGATCCCAACTTGTTTTTATTCAGATATCTGCAAGTAATATGTATATCGTGACAGGTAGGGACGTCAAGGTCTTTTCAGACAGACCCCTGAAAGGACTTAATGCACAAAGTTATAGCACGACAGGACATTTTACCGTAACATATGAACGCAGGCAAATATGTTTGAGAAAATGAATTGAACAAGTACAAAAACATATTATAAATAGGACTTAGTGAAAAAAAAAAAAATTACAGCCGCTCAAGCTTCGAGAGATTGGAAAATATATGCATTGGGAGAGATCCCAACTTGTTTTCACCCAGATTTCTGCAAGTAATATGAATATCATACGATAACAGAGGTATGATGGTTGGCTACACCGTAAGAACTCATACTGTGTGTTACTATGTGTAACTGCAGGGATATGAAAGTCAAATTGTGAGACGAAAACATTCGTTTTTGCCTCTGCGACACTTTCTTTCCTGCGTTAGTCCACTCAGACATTTACCGAAATTAGACAGTCAATTTAACGCTTAGGCGATTTTAGGGATATTGTTTCCTTGTTAGGAGTGTGCAAATTCATAAATTAAGTAATCACGTCATTGCGAAATCTTACAAAGCCAACGAAGAAATCGCGTACGTGAATCGCAAACAAAACCACAGAGCAAATGAGAGATATCAATTTGACCGTTTCCTTAAAGGAACAATTGTGCATTTGTTATTGCTACGTTACCGTGCACCATTCTAACCCAACTAATATTCGTCAAAAAAGTTCCATAATTGGACACTCATCCAGATGGAAGAACACAAAATCCAAACACGATATAATGATGAATAGTCAATGAATAGTTTTCAATAATCAATAAATTTATTGATATTATTAATAATTGAAAATATATGTAAACTTACAAATGCTGTAAGGAAATCAAATCAGAAAATATATGTTCAGGAAGAGCCGTCAAGTTGTTTTGACTAAGTGACCTGAAAAGAACCAAGAATCATGTTTTGCATGTGACAATGTTGGAAAGTGGAAAGTGTATTACTTTATGTTTATTTCTTCTTAATAAATGGGTGTTTAGTGAATTCTACATTGGGATTGGCGGTCTAGACTAATTGTCCTTTTCAAGAGTTGAGTTGTGATTGCATTCGTGTTAAAAAAAAAACATCAGCTCTTCTTTCCCCATGAGTTTAGGACAAGTGAAAGTTAGTTGGAACAGTCTCTTTACTAGCTTAGAGCGAAAATGTTATTTCCCGAGAACAATCTCCCGACTTTCAACGTTGTCATAGCTGAGAATCATTAACTATTAAGTATACTAGAGGAAAGTCACGACATGTGTAAATCTGTAATTTATAACACGTGTTGACGCACAATGATTATATTTTTGACATGCTTACATGATTTCACTCCCAAATGAGCTTGCAATGAACTCAGTTTAATGAAGTGAATTACATGTCTACGATATATATGTCCATAACGGGGAACAACAGTAGGTGATTTCACTGGCTCCGTATTCAGGCTTTGCATATTATTTTATTTCATAAAACTGAGACAGTATTTAATTATTCCTTTAAAACGACAACGGATCTCCATGATCAAAATACTTCTTTGGTTCCATATAGTGTTCAATGAGAGTACACTATAAGTGATCATATTTGGCCAAAAATGCTCATTACATCATAACGATTTCATGAAAAAGACAACAAAATCTTACAACTTTTGGATGTTCTCGAGACTAGAAAAGGTGTTAATTTGGAGAGACCACAAGCTATTTGCTGACAGATCCCTGAAAGGAATTTTTAACCAAATTATGAACTAAAATGATGGGTTTTTTTCAGTCAATTTAACGCTAAAGTGATTTTACGGAACTCGTTTCTTTTTTAGGAGTGTGCAAATTCAAAAATTTAGTAATCTCATCATTGCGAAATCTTACAAAGCCAACGAAGAAATCGCATACGTGAATCGCAAACAAAACCAGACAGTAAATGAGAGATATTAATTTGACCGTGTACTTAGAGGAACAATTGTACATTTGTTCTTGCTACGTTACCGTGCACTATTCTAACCCAGTTTGCAAGTTATATTCGTCAAAATGTTCCATAATTGGACATTCATCCAGATGGAAGAACACGAAATCCAAACACGATATATCGATGAATAGTCATTGAATATTTTTCAATAATCAATCAATTTAATTACATGAATAATAATGATTGAAAATAAACTTAATAACGCTGTAAGGAAATCATATCAGAAAATATATATTCAGGAAGCGCCGTCAAGTTGTTTTGACTAAGTGACCTGAAAAGAACCAAGAATCATGTTTTGCATGTGACAATGCTTGAAAGTGGAAAGTATATAACTCTATGATATGTTTCTTTTGTCTCTATAAATGGATGTTTAGTGAATTCTCCGTTGGCGTGGATAAGGTATTACGATACACGGTCTGGACAAATTTTCCTTTTCAAATAAAAATTTAACCTTCTAGGTTGTTGCTATGCAGATCTCTGTAATAAATATAGAAATAACATCGCAAATAAATAGCCAAATGAATGTTTTATTTGGAGGAAGAAAAAGCAACGTTTTGTACTTGCATTACGCATGTTAATCTATTGAAAAACATTTTAGTATGTTAACAGATAACCATGTAGACCATTCATATGATATGATCTAAAATGATGTAACCTGATAGTCATAAGTAGCGTTTGTTTTGAAACAACTAAAATTTGGGTAAATAATCCTTCTTTCATTCATTCTCACAATAACAGCATAGGATAATGTTCACTAAAAATGCGCAAAGAATGCAAATGAAACATTTGTCGACGTTAAATCAGAAAACACGATTCCTTCCATTAGTATAAAGTCTACCGTGATTAACATGCATATACGCTATCCGTTCAACAGAATATTAGGTAAGTTACTCAAAGTCGTGTTTTTAACCTGACATTTATTACGTGATTAGCTATCAGAACAATGACGAACAACATACTACCCGAAGCATTTTGATAGAATTAAGGCTTCAAACCCACTTGAGTGATAACCATTCAGAGAAAGAATTGAATGTGTAGCAAGTGATATGACAGATATATAGTAAATAAATAAGAACAACACACAATTTCTTATTTACGGCTTGGCTTGCCTATAAACGTTGGTTTTCTGTGTAAATTGTCAGATTCAAAGCACCAGGGGTGCTCTCTGTAAAATTATAACACTCGGGCAATACGCCTTCAATGACAGTTATACAAAGCCAATATATTTTGTTTTTCTTTATAAGATATAAGATATAAGATATAAGAATCTTTATTGACCATAAAAGGAATTGGAGTTCACTCCATCTCAGTATAACATACATAAAACAGTCAAAAATACATCAAAACATAAGATTTATAATATATACATTTCTTAAGACAATAAAAATTCATGTACTGGCATATAGTAAAAAACCTTATTTCCTACAAAACTCGTTGGCAAGACTAAGAATGGCCCTTGGCAAGAACGAACGTCTGTATCTTTCTGTCCGGCATCTGATGACAATTGGCCTGCCAGTTCGACTGCTATAATCAACCTGATTTCCTAGAGGATGTTCCGACGACGTAATTGACATAATATTTCTTTTAGTTACCCTGACAAGCAGCTCATCTACTGATCTGAGATCATCAGACCGGCAAACTCGCCTCGCTTTTCTAACAAGTGTATTAATCTTAGCCATGTCTCTAGCGGTCGTATTGCCACCCCATGCAGCCAAGCAGAATGTAATAATGGTCTCGATGGCCGCATTGTAGAACAAAGAAATGAGAGAGGCGTCTAGTCTGAATAAATTGAGCTTCCGTAGAAAGAACATACGTTGATTAGTTTTGGCCAGAACAGTATTCACATGTTCACCCCACTCCAATTTATCAGTAATGAAAACTCCCAGATACTTATAAGAATGGACTTGTTCTACTGGCTCGTTCCTAATTTCAATTCTCTCTAGTTGGTGCCCCCTACGCCGGAAATCAACAACAAGCTCCTTTGTTTTAGACACATTCAGTTGTAATCTGTTTTCGTCACACCAATTCGTAAAGGTGGATATTTCATGCCTATACCCGGTTTCGTCACCACTCTTCTCAATAAGACCTAAAATGCATGTGTCGTCAGCAAATTTAACAATATGCGTGTTGGGTTGTGTGCTGCGACAGTCAGAGGTATAGAGGGTGAAAAGAACGGGTGATAAAACACAACCTTGTGGGGCACCAGTATTCATCACAATATCGCTAGAAACTCTGCCATTCACAAATACTCTCTGTGTCCTATTTGTCAGGAAGTCCAACACCCACTTTGTCAGATTATAGTTGATTCCATAACCACACATTTTGTCAACTAAGATGTGTGGAAGGATGGTGTTGAATGCAGATGAAAAATCTACAAATAGGACTCTAGCAAAATTACCAGGACTATCCAAGTGCCTATACATGGAGTCAACAAAAAACAAGATTGCATCTTCCACAGAGCGCTTTTCCCTGTACGCAAACTGCAGGGGGTCCTCATGATCAAGAATTTGGGGGCGCAATCGTGAAAGTACGAGACGTTCCAAGATTTTCATGGGGATCGAGGTGAGTGCCACTGGTCTTAAGTCATTTAAAACACTAAAGGCAGATTTTTTAGGGATTGGCACCAAGTGGGAAGTTTTCCAGGAGACTGGGACATGATGAGTGAGTAGAGACATGTTAAAAATATGATGATAAATGTAAGAGAGCTGTTCATGACACATTTTGAGGACTTTACCATTAATACCATCTGGTCCAGAGGCCTTGCCAGGTTTTACCCGCCTCAATTCCCGGGAGACTTCACCACGGGTAAACTCTATTCTTTCAGATTGACAAAAACCATCTAGTCTATGAGAGGCACGCCGAAGCTCTGCTGAAAATTCATGGTTATCAAACCTAGCATAAAACTTGTTCAAAACATCAGGCATGTTGTCAGAGGTTATATTGTCTACAGTGATATCATTGGTTTTATGGTTTTCCCACCCAGTCACGCTTTTCATGCCTTTCCATACCATGCTAGTGTCATTTGATTTGAAATGACTTTCTATTTTGTCCTTGTATCTATCCTTGGCCTTCCGTATTTCACCATCTAATTTCCGGTTCACCGTTCTCAGTTTATCTCGATCACCTTCTCTGAAGCAAGTTTTCTTCTCGTTGATAACAGCTTTCAGTTCTGACGTTACCCATGGTTTGTTGTTTGGATAGAGTGTCACCCATTTCTTTTCAACTACGATGCCTTTACAAAAGTTAATATATTCACCAACAGTGTATGTGAGTTCATCGATATCTTTACAGTTGTTCATAAACAAGTCCCAATCAGTCTCTTCGAAGCAGTCCTGCAGGCGTTCCTGGACCGCCTGGTTCCAGACTTCAATTGTTTTCTTGATCGGCTTACTCTGTCGGAGCACTGGTCTGTAGGTTGGGTATAAGGTGATTACATCATGGTCTGAATTGCCAAGGGGTGGATGGAAAGTCGGCTTATAAGCGTCTTTTATCGAACAATAGAATAAGTCCAGCATATTATTCCCTCGCGTGGCTCTGTTTACATACTGCGTGTATCCATAGAAACCATCTTGACAGTTGTTGAAGTCACCAGTAATGAGGCTTACTGCGTCTGGGGATTTGGTTTGTTGTTCAGCAAATAACCCGATCAGTATTTAATGTGAGATTTAATGTGAGATTTTGATATAATTCATAAAATCGGCGGAGAAACAGCATGGTAAACACTTTATATAAATATTGATTTACAGGAAATCACTCTTTTTAGTCAACAATATTTTTACCATTATCACATTATACAAACATCACCTTCATAAGGATTTTATAATTAGACATAAATAATACATAATTTAATAAGTTTACTGATCCTTAACATAGCTGCAAGTGATATTGTCTCTTGTATAAATTTCAAAATACGAAAAGGAAAAACAAAGATATTGGAATAAACTATATTAATAAGTACTATTTTGTTCACCCTATTTGTAAATTCTTTCTCTGCATGTAAACTTGCATCCTTTAAATTCTTATTTTGAACAAAACAGAACTGTTGTATCATCAGCAAAAAAAAACAAAGTTTGATTTTGAGGATGTTGAATGAATATTAGTAATATACATAAATGAAAAGTAATGGCCCGTTACAGTTCAGTTTGACCCTGTTTCCCAAGTTACCTGCAATTCAGTCATATATTATGAACATGGGACAATCCTACAATCCTGGAGGTTTGTGAGATTACAAAAGATCGTGACATGTTAGGGACGTCAAGGTATTTTCAGACATACCCCTGAAAGGACTAAATACACAAGTTATAGTACGAAAGGACATTTTACGTAACACATGAACGCAGGCAAATATCTTTGAGAAAATGAATTGAACATTTACAAAAACATAATATAAATAGGGCTTAGTGAAAAAAAAAGAGACTTACAGCTCCTCAAGATTCGATAGATTAGAAAATATATGCATCTGGAGAGATCCCAACTTGTTTTTATTCAGATATCTGCAAGTAATATGTATATCGTGACAGGTTGGGACGTCAAGGTCTTTTCAGACAGACCCCTGAAAGGACTTAATGCACAAAGTTATAGTACGACAGGACATTTTACCGTAACATATGAACGCAGGCAAATATCTTTGAGAAAATGAATTGAACATTTACAAAAACATAATATAAATAGGGCTTAGTGAAAAAAAAAGAGACTTACAGCTCCTCAAGATTCCATAGATTAGAAAATATATGCATCTGGAGAGATCCCAACTTGTTTTTATTCAGATATCTGCAAGTAATATGTATATCGTGACAGGTTGGGACGTCAAGGTCTTTTCAGTCAGACCCCTGAAAGGACTTAATGCACAAAGTTATAGTACGACAGGACATTTTACCGTAACATATGAACGCAGGCAAATATCTTTGAGAAAATGAATTGAACAAGTACAAAAACATATTATAAATAGGACTTAGTGAAAAAAAAAAAAAAAAAAAAAAAACTTACAGCTCCTCAAGCTTCGAGAGATTGGAAAATATATGCATTGGGAGAGATCCCAACTTGTTTTCACCCAGATTTCTGCAAGTAATATGAATATCATACGATAACAGAGGTATGATGGTTGGCTACACCGTAAGAACTCATACTGTGTGTTACTATGTGTAACTGCAGGGATATGAAAGTCAAATTGTGAGACGAGAACATTCGTTTTTGCCTCTGCGACACTTTCTTTCCTGCGTTAGTCCACTCAGACATTTACCGAAATTAGACAGTCAATTTAACGCTTAGGCGATTTTAGGGATATTGTTTCCTTGTTAGGAGTGTGCAAATTCATAAATTAAGTAATCACGTCATTGCGAAATCTTACAAAGCCAACGAAGAAATCGCGTACGTGAATCGCAAACAAAACCACAGAGCAAATGAGAGATATCAATTTGACCGTTTCCTTAAAGGAACAATTGTGCATTTGTTATTGCTACGTTACCGTGCACCATTCTAACCCAACTAATATTCGTCAAAAAAGTTCCATAATTGGACACTCATCCAGATGGAAGAACACAAAATCCAAACACGATATTATGATGAATAGTCAATGAATAGTTTTCAATAATAGGACTTAGTGAAAAAAAAAGAAAGAAAAAACTTACAGCCGCACAAGCTTCGAGAGATTGGAAAATATATGCATTGGGAGAGATCCCAACTTGTTTTCACCCAGATCTCTGCAAGTAATATGAATATCATACGATAACAGAGGTATGATGGTTGGCTACACCGTAAGAACTCATACTGTGTGTTACTATGTGTAACTGCAGGGATATGAAAGTCAAATTGTGAGACGAAAACATTCGTTTTTGCCTCTGCGACACTTTCTTTCCTGCGTTAGTCCACTCAGACATTTACCGAAATTAGACAGTCAATTTAACGCTTAGGCGATTTTAGGGATATTGTTTCCTTGTTAGGAGTGTGCAAATTCATAAATTAAGTAATCACGTCATTGCGAAATCTTACAAAGCCAACGAAGAAATCGCGTACGTGAATCGCAAACAAAACCACAGAGCAAATGAGAGATATCAATTTGACCGTTTCCTTAAAGGAACAATTGTGCATTTGTTATTGCTACGTTACCGTGCACCATTCTAACCCAACTAATATTCGTCAAAAAAGTTCCATAATTGGACACTCATCCAGATGGAAGAACACAAAATCCAAACACGATATAATGATGAATAGTCAATGAATAGTTTTCAATAATCAATAAATTTATTGATATTATTAATAATTGAAAATATATGTAAACTTACAAATACCGTAAGGAAATCAAATCAGAAAATATATGTTCAGGAAGAGCTGTCAAGTTGTTTTGATCAAGGAACCTGAAAAGAACCAAGAATCATGTTTTGCATGTGACAATGTTGGAAAGTGGAAAGTATATTACTCTATGTTTATTTCTTCTTAATAAATGGGTGTTTAGTGAATTCTACATTGGGATTGGCGGTCTAGACTAATTGTCCTTTTCAAGAGTTGAGTTGTGATTGCATTCGTGTTAAAAAAAAAACATCAGCTCTTCTTTCCCCATGAGTTTAGGACAAGTGAAAGTTGGTTGGAACAGTCTCTTTACTAGCTTAGAGCGAAAATGTTATTTCCCGAGAACAATCTCCCGACTTTCAACGTTGTCATAGCTGAGAATCATTAACTATTAAGTATACTAGAGGAAAGTCACGACATGTGTAAATCTGTAATTTATAACACGTGTTGACGCACAATGATTATATTTTTGACATGCTTACATGATTTCACTCCCAAACGAGCTTGCAATGAACTCAGTTTAATGAAGTGAATTACATGTCTACGATATATATGTCCATAACGGGGAACAACAGTAGGTGATTTCACTGGCTCCGTATTCAGGCTTTGCATATTATTTTATTTCATAAAACTGAGACAGTATTTAATTATTCCTTTAAAACGACAACGGATCTCCATGATCAAAATACTTCTTTGGTTCCATATAGTGTTCAATGAGAGTACACTATAAGTGATCATATTTGGCCAAAAATGCTCATTACATCATAACGATTTCATGAAAAAGACAACAAAATCTTACAACTTTTGGATGTTCTCGAGACTAGAAAAGGTGTTAATTTGGAGAGACCACAAGCTATTTGCTGACAGATCCCTGAAAGGAATTTTCAACCAAATTATGAACTAAAATGATGGGTTTTTTCAGTCAATTTAACGCTAAAGTGATTTTACGGAACTCGTTTCTTTTTTAGGAGTGTGCAAATTCAAAAATTTAGTAATCTCATCATTGCGAAATCTTACAAAGCCAACGAAGAAATCGCATACGTGAATCGCAAACAAAACCAGACAGTAAATGAGAGATATTAATCTGACCGTTTCCTTAAAGGAACAATTGTGCATTTGTTCTTGCTACGTTACCGTGCACTATTCTAACCCAACTAATATTCGTTAAAAAAGTTCCATAATTGGACACTCATCCAGATGGAAGAACACAAAATCCAAACACGATATAATGATGAATAGTCAATGAATAGTTTTCAATAATAGGACTTAGTGAAAAAAAAAAAAAAAAAAAACTTACAGCCGCTCAAGCTTCGAGAGGTTGGAAAATATATGCATTGGGAGAGATCCCAACTTGTTTTCACCCAGATTTCTGCAAGTAATATGAATATCATACGATAACAGAGGTATGATGGTTGGCTACACCGTAAGAACTCATACTGTGTGTTACTATGTGTAACTGCAGGGATATGAAAGTCAAATTGTGAGACGAAAACATTCGTTTTTGCCTCTGCGACACTTTCTTTCCTGCGTTAGTCCACTCAGACATTTACCGAAATTAGACAGTCAATTTAACGCTTAGGCGATTTTAGGGATATTGTTTCCTTGTTAGGAGTGTGCAAATTCATAAATTAAGTAATCACGTCATTGCGAAATCTTACAAAGCCAACGAAGAAATCGCGTACGTGAATCGCAAACAAAACCACAGAGCAAATGAGAGATATCAATTTGACCGTTTCCTTAAAGGAACAATTGTGCATTTGTTATTGCTACGTTACCGTGCACCATTCTAACCCAACTAATATTCGTCAAAAAAGTTCCATAATTGGACACTCATCCAGATGGAAGTACACAAAATCCAAACACGATATAATGATGAATAGTCAATGAATAGTTTTCAATAATCAATAAATTTATTGATATTATTAATAATTGAAAATATATGTAAACTTACAAATACTGTAAGGAAATCAAATCAGAAAATATATGTTCAGGAAGAGCCGTCAAGTTGTTTTGATAAAGTAACCTGAAAAGAACCAAGAATCATGTTTTACATGTGACAATGTTGGAAAGTGGAAAGTATATTACTCTATTTTTATTTCTTCTTAATAAATATGTGTTTAGTGAATTCTACATTGGGATTGGCGGTCTAGACTAATTGTCCTTTTCAAGAGTTGAGTTGTGATTGCATTCGTGTTAAAAAAAAACATCAGCTCTTCTTTCCCCATGAGTTTAGGACAAGTGAAAGTTAGTTGGAACAGTCTCTTTACTAGCTTAGAGCGAAAATGTTATTTCCCGAGAACAATCTCCCGACTTTCAACGTTGTCATAGCTGAGAATCATTAACTATTAAGTATACTAGAGGAAAGTCACGACATGTGTAAATCTGTAATTTATAACACGTGTTGACGCACAATGATTATATTTTTGACATGCTTACATGATTTCACTCCCAAACGAGCTTGCAATGAACTCAGTTTAATGAAGTGAATTACATGTCTACGATATATATGTCCATAACGGGGAACAACAGTAGGTGATTTCACTGGCTCCGTATTCAGGCTTTGCATATTATTTTATTTCATAAAACTGAGACAGTATTTAATTATTCCTTAAAAACGACAACGGATCTCCATGATCAAAATACTTCTTTGGTTCCATATAGTGTTCAATGAGAGTACACTATAAGTGATCATATTTGGCCAAAAATGCTCATTACATCATAACGATTTCATGAAAAAGACAACAAAATCTTACAACTTTTGGATGTTCTCGAGACTAGAAAAGGTGTTAATTTGGAGAGACCACAAGCTATTTGCTGACAGTTCCCTGAAAGGAATTTTCAACCAAATTATGAACTAAAATGATGGGTTTTTTTCAGTCAAAATTTGGGTAAATAATCCTTCTTTCATTCATTCTCACAATAGCAGCATAGGATAATGTTCACTAAAAATGCGCAAAGAATGCAAATGAAACATTTGTCGACGTTAAATCAGAAAACACGATTCCTTCCATTAGTATAAAGTCTACCGTGATTAACATGCATATACGCTATCCGTTCAACAGAATATTAGGTAAGTTACTCAAAGTCGTGTTTTTAACCTGACATTTATTACGTGATAAATATCAGAACAATGACGAACAACATACTACCCGAGGCATTTTGATAGAATTAAGGCTTCAAACCCACTTGAGTGATAACCAATCAGAGAAAGAATTGAATGTGTAGCAAGTGATATGACAGATATATAGTAAATAAATAAGAACAACACACAATTTCTTATTTACGGCTTGGCTTGCCTATAAACGTTGGTTTTCTGTGTAAATTGTCAGATTCAAAGCACCAGGGGTGCTCTCTGTAAAATTATAACACTCGGGCAATACGCCTTCAATGACAGTTATACAAAGCCAATATATTTTGTTTTTCTTTAATGTGAGATTTTGATATAATTCATAAAATCGGCGGAGAAACAGCATGGTAAACACTTTATATAAATATTGATTTACAGGAAATCACTCTTTTTAGTCAACAATATTTTTACCATTATCACATTATACAAACATCACCTTCATAAGGATTTTATAATTAGACATAAATAATACATAATTTAATAAGTTTACTGATCCTTAACATAGCTGCAAGTGATATTGTCTCTTGTATAAATTTCAAAATACGAAAAGGAAAAACAAAGGTATTGGAATAAACTATATTAATAAGTACTATTTTGTTCACCCTATTTGTAAATTCTTTCTCTGCATGTAAACTTGCATCCTTTAAATTCTTATTTTGAACAAAACAGAACTGTTGTATCATCAGCAAAAAAAACAAAGTTTGATTTTGAGGATGTTGAATGAATATTAGTAATATACATAAATGAAAAGTAATGGCCCGTTACAGTTCAGTTTGACCCTGTTTCCCAAGTTACCTGCAATTCAGTCATATATTATGAACATGGGACAATCCTACAATCCTGGAGGTTTGTGAGATTACAAAAGATCGTGACATGTTAGGGACGTCAAGGTATTTTCAGACATACCCCTGAAAGGACTAAATACACAAGTTATAGTACGAAAGGACATTTTACGTAACACATGAACGCAGGCAAATATCTTTGAGAAAATGAATTGAACATTTACAAAAACATAATATAAATAGGGCTTAGTGAAAAAAAAGAGACTTACAGCTCCTCAAGATTCGATAGATTAGAAAATATATGCATCTGGAGAGATCCCAACTTGTTTTTAGCCAGATATCTGCAAGTAATATGTATATCGTGACAGGTTGGGACGTCAAGGTCTTTTCAGACAGACCCCTGAAAGGACTTAATGCACAAAGTTATAGTACGACAGGACATTTTACCGTAACATATGAACGCAGGCAAATATGTTTGAGAAAATGAATTGAACAAGTACAAAAACATATTATAAATAGGACTTAGTGAAAAAAAAACAAAAAAACTTACAGCTCCTCAAGCTTCGAGAGATTGGAAAATATATGCATTGGGAGAGATCCCAACTTGTTTTCACCCAGATTTCTGCAAGTAATATGAATATCATACGATAACAGAGGTATGATGGTTGGCTACACCGTAAGACTTGAACTCATACTGTGTGTTACTATGTGTAACTGCAGGGATATGAAAGTCAAATTGTGAGACGAGAACATTCGTTTTTGCCTCTGCGACACTTTCTTTCCTGCGTTAGTCCACTCAGACATTTACCGAAATTAGACAGTCAATTTAACGCTTAGGCGATTTTAGGGATATTGTTTCCTTGTTAGGAGTGTGCAAATTCATAAATTAAGTAATCACGTCATTGCGAAATCTTACAAAGCCAACGAAGAAATCGCGTACGTGAATCGCAAACAAAACCACAGAGCAAATGAGAGATATCAATTTGACCGTTTCCTTAAAGGAACAATTGTGCATTTGTTATTGCTACGTTACCGTGCACCATTCTAACCCAACTAATATTCGTCAAAAAAGTTCCATAATTGGACACTCATCCAGATGGAAGAACACAAAATCCAAACACGATATTATGATGAATAGTCAATGAATAGTTTTCAATAATAGGACTTAGTGAAAAAAAAAAAAAAAAAAAACTTACAGCCGCACAAGCTTCGAGAGATTGGAAAATATATGCATTGGGAGAGATCCCAACTTGTTTTCACCCAGATCTCTGCAAGTAATATGAATATCATACGATAACAGAGGTATGATGGTTGGCTACACCGTAAGAACTCATACTGTGTGTTACTATGTGTAACTGCAGGGATATGAAAGTCAAATTGTGAGACGAAAACATTCGTTTTTGCCTCTGCGACACTTTCTTTCCTGCGTTAGTCCACTCAGACATTTACCGAAATTAGACAGTCAATTTAACGCTTAGGCGATTTTAGGGATATTGTTTCCTTGTTAGGAGTGTGCAAATTCATAAATTAAGTAATCACGTCATTGCGAAATCTTACAAAGCCAACGAAGAAATCGCGTACGTGAATCGCAAACAAAACCACAGAGCAAATGAGAGATATCAATTTGACCGTTTCCTTAAAGGAACAATTGTGCATTTGTTATTGCTACGTTACCGTGCACCATTCTAACCCAACTAATATTCGTCAAAAAAGTTCCATAATTGGACACTCATCCAGATGGAAGAACACAAAATCCAAACACGATATAATGATGAATAGTCAATGAATAGTTTTCAATAATCAATAAATTTATTGATATTATTAATAATTGAAAATATATGTAAACTTACAAATACTGTAAGGAAATCAAATCAGAAAATATATGTTCAGGAAGAGCCGTCAAGTTGTTTTGATAAAGTAACCTGAAAAGAACCAAGAATCATGTTTTGCATGTGACAATGTTGGAAAGTGGAAAGTATATTACTCTATTTTTATTTCTTCTTAATAAATGGGTGTTTAGTGAATTCTACATTGGGATTGGCGGTCTAGACTAATTGTCCTTTTCAAGAGTTGAGTTGTGATTGCATTCGTGTTAAAAAAAAACATCAGCTCTTCTTTCCCCATGAGTTTAGGACAAGTGAAAGTTAGTTGGAACAGTCTCTTTACTAGCTTAGAGCGAAAATGTTATTTCCCGAGAACAATCTCCCGACTTTCAACGTTGTCATAGCTGAGAATCATTAACTATTAAGTATACTAGAGGAAAGTCACGACATGTGTAAATCTGTAATTTATAACACGTGTTGATGCACAATGATTATATTTTTGACATGCTTACATGATTTCACTCCCAAATGAGCTTGCAATGAACTCAGTTTAATGAAGTAAATTACATGTCTACGATATATATGTCCATAACGGGGAACAACAGTAGGTGATTTCACTGGCTCCGTATTCAGGCTTTGCATATTATTTTATTTCATAAAACTGAGACAGTATTTAATTATTCCTTTAAAACGACAACGGATCTCCATGATCAAAATACTTCTTTGGTTCCATATAGTGTTCAATGAGAGTACACTATAAGTGATCATATTTGGCCAAAAATGCTCATTACATCATAACGATTTCATGAAAAAGACAACAAAATCTTACAACTTTTGGATGTTCTCGAGACTAGAAAAGGTGTTAATTTGGAGAGACCACAAGCTATTTGCTGACAGATCCCTGAAAGGAATTTTCAACCAAATTATGAACTAAAATGATGGGTTTTTTCAGTCAATTTAACGCTAAAGTGATTTTACGGAACTCGTTTCTTTTTTAGGAGTGTGCAAATTCAAAAATTTAGTAATCTCATCATTGCGAAATCTTACAAAGCCAACGAAGAAATCGCATACGTGAATCGCAAACAAAACCAGACAGTAAATGAGAGATATTAATTTGACCGTGTCCTTAGAGGAACAATTGTACATTTGTTCTTGCTACGTTACCGTGCACTATTCTAACCCAGTTTGCAAGTTATATTCGTCAAAATGTTCCATAATTGGACATTCATCCAGATGGAAGAACACGAAATCCAAACACGATATAATGATGAATAGTCATTGAATATTTTTCAATAATCAATCAATTTAATTACATGAATAATAATGATTGAAAATAAACTTACAAACGCTGTAAGGAAATCATATCAGAAAATATATATTCAGGAAGCGCCGTCAAGTTGTTTTGACTAAGTGACCTGAAAAGAACCAAGAATCATGTTTTGCATGTGACAATGCTTGAAAGTGGAAAGTATCTAACTCTATGATATGTTTCTTTCTTCTTAATAAATGGATGTTTAGTGAATTCTCCATTGGCGTGGATAAGGTATAACGATACACGGTCTGGACAAATTTTCCTTTTCAAGTAAAAATTTAAATTAACTTAAACAATTTACCTTAACAATAAAGAGACTAGGAAACATTTGGGTAATTAAGGAAATATGACTTTTCACTTTTTCTCCAAGTAAAAGCTGAAAAATGAAAGATGTACGAGTGAATTCAACCCTTTTACGTTGAAATGTGGTCTGTTAACCAAGGCCTGGTTTTTGCATTGTATAAGTACATGAAAAATATGACATTTGAAATATGTTGCGTATTTTCTCATTTATTTGCATGTAACATTTCTTATTTGTAAAATTCTGTAAATATACATTTATTCAGAAATGCAGGATACATAGCCATTTACATGGAATAATTTAACACAACAGTGTTACCTTGTTAATTCATAGTAAAACGAGCAGACATAAACATTTTATCTCTATTCTGGTGGATTAGATGTCTTAAAAGAGTTTGCTGTTACAGATACTAACAAATTAAGCAATTTAGCCATAGCATTCACTGAATTTTGAATAAACCATCACTTACTAACAAAAGCAAAGATTTTTATCAATCAAGTTGACAAAACATAGCAAAAATTTAATATATGATTATTTTTGGTATGATTTTCCCAAAGCGAACATAAAATACAAGTATTTTTTGATAAATAGTCATTTTGGGGCAAAATGGATATATTATACAATTTTTTTTTGTATCTTTGGGGCGTTCCAATACACCCCAACCAGTTAAGTGTAGCAATACACCTCTACTTGTAATAAGTTCTATCTTTGGGGCGTACCAATACGCCCCAACCAGTTAAGTGAAGCAATACACCACTATGATAAATTGTATATATCTTTGGGGCATACCAGTACGCCCCAACCAGTTAAGTGTAGAAATGCACCTCTATGGATAAATTGTATATATCTTTGGGGCGTACCAGTACGCCCCAACCAGTTAAGTGTAGCAATACACCACTATGATTAATTATATACATATCTTTGGGGCGTACCAGTACGCCCCAACCAGTTAAGTGTTGAAATATACCACTATGATAAATTGTATATATCTTTGGGGCGTACCAGTACGCCCCAACCAGTTTAGAGTAGAAATACACCCCTATGATAAATTGTATATATCTTTGGGGCGTACCAGTACGCCCCAACCAGTTAAGTGTAGCAATACACCACTATGATTAATTGTATATATCTTTGGGGCGTACCAGTACGCCCCAACCAGTTAAGTGTAGCAATAGACCACTATGATAAATTGTATATATCTTTGGGGCGTACCAGTACCCCCCAACCAGTTAAGTGTTGAAATATACCACTATGATAAATTGTATATATCTTTGGGGCATACCAGTACGCCCCAACCAGTTTAGAGTAGAAATACACCCCTATGATAAATTGTATATATCTTTGGGGCGTACCAGTACGCCCCAACCAGTTAAGTGTTGAAATATACCACTATGATAAATTGTATATATCTTTGGGGCGTACCAGTACGCCCCAACCAGTTTAGAGTAGAAATACACCCCTATGATAAATTGTATATATCTTTGGGGCGTACCAGTACGCCCCAACCAGTTAAGTGTAGCAATACACCAACAAAATTGTGTGTGTTTCTCAAAACTACATATCTTCTTTTACACAAGTTGTTGTAAAAAAAAAAAGAGTACACACTGCCCAATCAATAGTATGTGTAAAACATAAGGTTTCCTAGTTATTCAGCTCAAATTCTTTATCTATAGCTGCATATCTTTCTTTCAAGTCACAGACTTCCCTCTTTGGAAGGCGATTTTTATGGGTTAAATTAAAGTCCCAGAACATTAAGGAATGGAAAGAAACTGATGGTGTGTATGGCTGCTTATTTCTTTCTTGGCCACAGTCTAGCAGTTTCCAGTCTCCAGTCCAGGATCCCTTCATCCAATGTAAAATAACCTCATCCTTTTAAATTTTAGTGACTTCTCCAAAGTATGGTCGTGTGCTTGAATCAATGAGGTTTACGGCTGCTATATTCCCAACTTGAATATAGTCAGATACTTCAATAACTTCTTTAGCAAAGTTATAACATTTATATATATCACCACTCTGAAGATCTTCAACTCTAAAAGCAAGGAGCAGAAGGGCAGAAGGACAGAAGATAGCGGTTCTAATTCTCCCTGTAACAATTATCCATTTGCAAAAACAGATCCTTCCCAAGAGTATCCTTGTGCTTCACTAGTGTCCACAAATTGCATGTAATAGTCATGTTTGAATCATGTTGGATATGCTTCAGATCAGTCATAACATATATGCAAACTTGTCACATGGACCTTTAGTGTGAATTAGGACACCTGAAAAGAAAGAGAAGAATGAATATATACTACTTCAGTGACATGTATGATAAAGAGGTTGTTATTACTTGTTTTCTGCTATTAAATAAAGTTTGATAATTAACCTACTATGTGCTTTAACAAACAAAACAAAACAGTCACATAATATTTGATGGATACTAAGGCCATAATCTTTATCAGAACAACAAAATAAAGAACATAATTGATTTGACCTCAACCAAAACAATAGGAACACTAGACTTCTTGTAACCTTAGGTGTCCATCCTTATACTATTTATGAAGATAATCAAGCTTCCCCTCTTGAGACATTGTGTTGTAAAACAAGGCATCATGCAAACAAACACCCTGTATAAACACCCACACACACATACTGCTCACGCACATACATACTGTACTATACACCAACATGACATTACAATTTCATACTGTAGGATTACAATTTCTCGGAAACCAGAAAACGTGATGTTTACACTTACAATGACATAAACACTTTCCGTCTTGTGCACTCTTAGGTCACTTCACAATACCATGGAGGTAAAACAGACCTCCATGATAATACAGTACTGACCTGTTATGTGGATGTGGATGTTTTACATCCTTTTCACTCTGGACAAAATGTGGCAGATCAGTCTTTGATTGGTCCATTCCATCGACTATAAGGGTATTCAGTTCCAAAGAAACCTGGCACGCCTTAGTGCGGGCAAGATGTTACTGCTCTCCTTTTGACCTAGTAAAAATAGAACATATTATGATACAAAATAAACTCTTAACTGATACAGGGTTTACGATATCAGAAAAGAAATATTGATTTGAGTTTTGATCCAATATCATTTGAGAAATAATGTAAATGATATATGGGTCAATCCATGCCAAATCAACAGATTTTTGGGTCGATTCCACGTCGACCCTCTTAGAATCGCCTGGAACTGATATGGTGTCCTGCCATATGTCTCAAAGGATGAAATTGGGCAACAAAAAAAATTTGAAACTTTTTCGTTGCTAGGTTACGACCCCGCCTAGCAACCAACTTAAAGTGGCTCATGAGAGTTACATCAGCCCTACAGAAACATGCTTGCGAGGGCAAACAGTGGTAACATTGTATCTTCATTCAAGGAGACCATGTAAAACAACGTTAGAAACTATTGAAATGTTATTTATTAAAAGGGTTCTGTCTAGTACTCTTTGACTCCCTCTCACCCCCCCCCCAGCACCCTCCCCATAGTGCACTATGCAGATTTGTATGCATATGTGACTGAATTTTAATACTGCAAAGAGACTGCATAAACATGCATTCCAGGTATACTGAATTATTTGGTAAGGTAATCTTCTGCTTCAAATTGTCTGTATGCATGTAACTCACCCCCTCCCACCCACATCCTCTACCCAACCCTATATCAGATTAGAATATGAATGTGAACCAGTGCATACATACAGTGTGCACTATATATGTGTGTAAATGTTCAGTACAGTGTTATTTTTACACCAAGCACTAAATAAATACACACTGTCCACAATCATGTACAGTACACACTGTGTACTGGTCATTCCATTTAATACTGTGCATATTTCAATATCATTTTAAATATTTGCAATTAAGTGTATGCTTTTGCTAATTCAATAATTAAAAGACTTTCAATAATTTAAAAAGAATGTTTAACCAGTACATAAATGTGCAGTGTGTACTGTACATGTTTTTGGACCGTGTTTATTTAATAGTAATTGGTGTAGAACAACACTGTACTGAACATGTACACACATATACAGTATAGTGCATAGTGCATATTTCAATGTCTTTTTAAATATTTGCAATGTAGTGTATAATTCTTTTGCTAA
This sequence comes from Apostichopus japonicus, assembly GCF_037975245.1. Classification (NCBI taxonomy): domain Eukaryota; kingdom Metazoa; phylum Echinodermata; class Holothuroidea; order Aspidochirotida; family Stichopodidae; genus Apostichopus; species Apostichopus japonicus. Next base: position 15,982,182 of record NC_092576.1, on the reverse strand, counting down.
TTCAATATATTAAAAGACTTTCAATAATTTAAAAGGAATGTTTAACCAGTAAATACATGTACAGTGTGTATACTGTTCATTATTTTGGACAGTGTGTATTTAATAGTACTTGGTGTAAAATAACACTGTACTGAACATGTACACACATATATAGTGCACACTGTGGACCATACCAATAATTCAGTATACCTTGAATGCATGTTTATGCAGTCTCTTTGCAGTAGAAGTCAGTCACATACTGTATGCATGTATACAAATATGCATAGTGCACTATGGGGAGGGTGTTAGGGGGCTGGGAGCCAAAGAGTATTAGACAGAACCCTTTTAATACATTTCAATAGTTTTTAATGTTGTTAGCATGATCTCCTTGAATGAAGATATAATGTTACCACTGTTTGCCCTCGCAAGCATGTTTCTGTAGGGCTGATATAACTCTCATATATGCCACTTTAAGCTGCCCTCCAGAGCATTAATAACTTATATAAAATATGTTTTAGCACATTCTTTGCATCATAACTATACATATCTTACTAGTTTGTATTGAAAACCAAAAATAAAACTTTTAATTGTGACCAAATTTGACCTTGAAATGCCCAAAATAGCCCAAAATATTTGTAAAATGTGATGTTTGAGGGTGCTGTTCACAGACATCGTTCGGCATATGACCCTGGAAATGCAGTTTATTGGTAGCCCTTATGCTAGTGGACCACCCTCTTAATTGTTAAGCACCTGTATGCTAATGCTAAGAAGTTGTTGTCATTTGAATTACTCAAATCGGCTTGTGCAAGCATTTTCATACATATGAAAGAGGTGATTTTCGCAATTTTCGAGTCATAAATTTGAGTAGATAACACAAAATACACAACGTTTTTACTTGCGTTTCTAAAAATAGGAACAATACGCTCCTGAAAAAATGGTATTAAAAAAAATTGAAATATACCCACAGGCCCAAAATGGACCCCCAATTAGGGCCAGAAGTGAGATTTCTTAAGTTTGAGGGCGCTGTTCATAAAACGTACCACCCGCTTGACTTTTTTTTTGCACTTTTCCCGTACAACTACTACTGGGCAAGGATCCTATGGAAAGTAAAACTCAAACATGCCTTTGCTTGTGAATATAGAGCACACTCAAAGTAGGGCCAGAAAAGACCCAGGCTATCTCATTTTCTGCCATTTTAGTTACTTGTTACGAAAAATTGAGACCCATCCAATGACCTTTCTCTGAACTTTAGGGTTTATCATCTTAGTTAGGGCTACTATATCCAATTTGTAGTTCAAGAAAGTTTTTGAAAGAGATAAGTGTTAACTAGGAGCATCACTGACACACCCACACATATAGAGGACTTGAAGGAATAGATAGTCTTTCTATTGCTTTTGACTTCTGCAAGGATTCAAAAAGGAAAGCAGACATCAACTTTTAACTCTAAATTAGTAAAATATTTTGACTCACTTAAGATGATTAAGATGAACTTCTTGCAATTGTCGGCATTCTTCATTTTTCTTTCCACTCCTCGTTCTTTCCGCTACCTCTTTCAAGTACCACCCACAGTAAACTCAGTCGTCTAGAAAAATATAATGTTGAAATACTTTAATTAAGCATTTAAAGTATAAGTTTTACTTCACACAATGGTGTAAAATTGAACTGCTTAACCTAATCAAGAAAAAGTTATGTAGTGATTAGTGATAGAGTTTTATTGTGTCAATTTGAACCATGTTGTTTTTATGAATACCCATAGAATAATGCAATGAGCATGTTGAATTTTGTTACTAATTATAACTGAAGTTAAGCATTCTTTTAGGTACTTTAGAGAATTCCTTTAAAGGAGTATAGGGTGTTTAGAGTTGCTATTGAGAAAAGAACAAGTAAAGCTGTACAACATCTTCTCATGTTATTTATTAGACCAATTGATAGGGATGTTTGGAAATAAGACCCTAATCATTTTCCCGGACAGTTGAGGTAAATGTCCTCAAAGGTGGAAATTAAAACAATTAAAGAAGTTTGACCAAAGGTAAGCATATTTTAATTTCTGGCATATTTGGGGGAACTTTCTGAAAATGTCACTATCTAAGGGAGTTGTTCATTGACATTTCAGCAGAAAGCACTTTTACTCCTGATTTGAGTGGAGGTTGCAATCAAACTTATGTAACATGTTCTTTAGAACTTCTTTAAATCAAAATTTTTGACAATAATTCTAATGTTTTTTAAGGAATGATAATGCAGCTTTAGTGGCACACTAGCTGTGAGGTGTATTCTCTCCAGTATGTACAGTACAGTCTTTGTGCTTGCTGAAGCTGAAGCTAACAATAGAGACACATGAATTTTTCTGAAGAAATGTTTAATGGACTGCACATGTAGTTAACTAAACAGATTAAATATCACTGGATTGTATGAAGTTAAAGCCTCCATAGTCAGCAAAGATAAAAGGATGCAATGCCTGTGGTTTTGACACCCCAGGCTAAAACCCACCAATTGTGATTGATCAGCAGACCATGTACAGTACTTGAAAGTTATCATTTGTAATGTACACAGCTATTGCTTGTGTGAAATCGAATTTTGGCAAAACAGTTTTACAACAGCACTTTCGACCTCACAAGTTTCAGTATACTTTATCAATGTCTTCATGCTAGTTAATCAATTTAAAGCTACTAGCTATGAGGAATTTGAAATTTTATTCCCCTTTTCCCATGCAATGTATGCAACAATAACTGTCATAAATCCATGCACATTCACAAGATAAAATAATTAGGAATCTTGAACTCTTCTAAAGATTTCCATAAAGTATTCCTTGGAAATGATGCTTTGTTCACCAATGCCAATTTCTATCATTTCCTTATTCATGCGTGCATGGAGAGAAGTCTTTGTGTATGACACTGGAAGGTGCACTTCTGTTTTGTGGGGCATGTAATCTCCAATATGTTCAAATAAACACCTCATCCAAGCTAGTGCAAATGGAGTTTTTGTTCTCATCCTTTTCTTGCCTTTATTGCAATGAATTGCATTTTTCTTGCCAACTTGAAATTATTTCAGACAATCTTTGAATAACTTGCTACTAATACCAAAGAACATACAAAATGCTTTCTCACATACAATCTTCCCACAAATTACATAAATAAAACAAGATTTGTCTCAGGTGTGACATGATCTTTCCTGATGAATCCAAATCTTGTCCAGAGTGAATTGCTTTAGCTCAGTTTCCCTCACTTCACTAACCTCTAGAAAAGACTGTTCTAGGTCATCGTAAGAAAGCGATTTGATACAGCTACCATCACAGCAATCAGATTGGAACATAGGCAGTGGATCAAATGCTTGATTGCGTCTCCTTCGTTTTTTCTCACTCCTGGTGAATAAAAAAGGTTTTGATCACATGAAGAAATTGATGCAGAAAAATCTCTGGCAATACCAAAGCTACTGCTACTACTTCCATTTGAACTTATGTCAAGGTACAACTGCAGCGAATCATTTGTTGTATCTGGAGAAATAGTACTGATGTTGTGACTCACAGTGACTGCCCCATTCAAACGACAGTGAAAGTTTTGTTTTAGTATGATTATTTAAAGTTGGTTCCTCTTCCAAATTTTCCATTTCATTATCCATGCTCACGTTCCTTTTAAGTGTATTAGGTAGGGATGTATTTCCCTTGCTTTTGTGTGGAGATGAGAAAAGAGTTGGCTCAATGTCCAATTTGTCAGGATCATCCTCTTTACATTCTGACAGAAAACTGGTAATTTGTTAAAATTTGTTAGGTTTCCTTCACACATTTTGTTTCCCATTAAAGTGGAGCACAATGACAAATGAGCACAACTAAATCTTCATTTACTCAGCTGCACACCACAATAACATGAGCCAGGGAGCTGCTACTAGCAGCTCCCTGGTGAAACAGTATCCAAAGGCATGCATTGAAAGAGTAAGTCCTCAGAGCATGACCACTGCTCAACAGTTTTACTCCCTTTCTGTGGTTAACCCTGCTTTTGAAGACTGTATATATTCACTGTTGGTTGCTGCAGTATAGACTGCCTTACACTGTGATATGAACTGGCTAGGTGTCATATGATCCTTTATTGACACACTGTTTGACCACAACCAAAGGGACAAAGTTTTCAGGTTTTATTTCCACAATGGAGTTGCAATCAGGCAAGACAATATTGTTGTGATTGATTGCTTCTGAGGTTAGTACTTTATGCAGACTGTGTAGCCCTGTTAAGAAATCTTGCACATCTGAGAGGTACTGTATGTGGATGTATGGAGGGAAAGGACTTCTCCAATGTCAGTATCAATGCTGCAATGTTGAAAAGTGAATTTTTAGTTGACAATATTTTGTCAAAATGGTACTGTTCTACCAAACTTCAGTACAACTTGTAAAAAAGGACAAAACTCATTAACTTCAATAAAATAGCCTGACCTTCAATAATTTTCCTAGCCATTGGGACACAGTCCCTAGTTCCCACAATCACACATAGTGAGAGCAACAAATGTGAGTAAAAATCTGCACACTGGACCATGCAGGGACATATATATGCCAAAACTGTTATTTGTTTTGTTATTTTTTCTTGGGGGGGGGAGGGGGATGTTTGTAACTGGAAAAGCCTGAAATAAATTATAGCAATATGCACCATGTACAGTATGCAATAATGAAGTATATAAGCATATTTGCTGCTATAAAGAATAAATTTGAAAATTAGCACTTACCTAAGTTCTTAAATCTGTTCTTGGACTTGTGCTTTTATACAAGATCCAGATCAGGTCCTCTGATTTTATCAGACGATCATCTCTCCACGGGGTAAACTGATGCACTGATCCAGTCGCATTTGCACTCGAGCCGTACTATGGATCTGATCCTTGCCCGGGCCGCGAATTTCTTTTTCCTGAACCTTTCGGGCAGTGTACGTGGAGTTTAGCCAATCAGAGCGAGGCTGTGTTGATGACATACTGCAGTAAAGATGGCGGCGTGCGTACCAAATGTTGAAGTGGGGAAATCACATTCAATAAGTCAACATAATTGTTGTACTACAGCAGAAAGTATTAAGGTATATAGGCCTTGCAATAGTAACATTATACTGAATCATTGTGCACACTTACGTGACGTTTGCATCGGTTTCTTTGTTGAAAAACGGCGATGTATGATCGGTGTCTGTTGTATAAATTTACAATGTCTTCAGATTGACATGACACTGTACTCAGTACTTGGTACTGGTACAGTAGTATGTTACGTACTTACAGTTTACACACATCTACACAGCAATATTTGTACACAGTGACAGTAGGCCTACAGCATTAGGAAATTTTATGATCTAGCTAGACTAGAGGCCACGGTAGCTATTACTAATAATAATTGGACACCTAACGGAGGTCCGATTGCAATCAAATAACTTTTCCTATAGCACCTCCTTGTGAGAGACGAGGTCCAGTAATTAACGGTTTATTGTGAAAACTGCCAAATATTTGTTGTAAACTGATGAGCGAATTATGTAAATAAGAGTGCAAGTACTGCCCTTGTTTTATTATGCAATAACTCCTCTCTTTTTAATTGTTCCAGAATGAATATCTGTTTCCCTTGTCTTTTATTCTAGCCAGTCATCTGCCTTTAAATTAGGATAAACTTTCCTAAAACGGATGTACCACATTTTGGGGCTGAGACCGATTTCCCTCTAATAAGATCTAGAAGGAAAATAAACAAAAGAAACTATATATATTTTCGCAACACTATCTTCGGAGTTTCATATATAAGATGACCATGCACTAAAACCATGACATAACTTATAATATCGATTTTCAATTCATGATATAATACTTGGACATAACTACTTGGACATGAGAAAAAGTGGAGGAAAAATCCACACGGGGGCTCGAACTCGCGGTCTTTCGTTTTCCACCTTATGTTATTGAAGCGACGCATTTACACGACTGACCATCTTTACTGAGTAGTACGTCATCAACACAGCCTCGCTCTGATTGGCTAAACTCCACGTACACTGCCCGAAAGGTTCAGGGAAAAAAATTCGCGCCCGGGCCGGTAAAAAATTTGGATTGGAAATGTGTCATTCGCAGCCGGAAATCGCGTACTAGTAGTACATTTGGTCCTAAACTTTCGTTTTCAAAGTTCATAGCCTAGAGTGACAATGCTACGTAAGATTCATAGGTCAGTTATGATTATTATATAGTATTGTATCGACGATGGTCAGGAATTCAGGATGCATGCTTTTTACGAAAAACACCCGATTTCGAAGAAGAGTTGACGATGAAAATCGTGTCAGTATGGACGCTAGCAGCAAGTGTAGAATTTAAAACGATGGGCTCAATATTCGGAGTTGCCCTGGGACAGGGAGTACAACGTATGTGACATGTGTCATAACACAGTATCTACTGTACTACCAGGGAGTTGTAATGGGTTGCGGCACAGCTGATCTGTCAATCACTAAAAACTAGTACGGGGTGGCCAAAGGTCATTTACGGTTAGCATAATAATAATCAGGGTTACCAGCGACAAGTAACAATAAAACGTTAGATTTGCCAAAATAAAACCCCAGAAAACGCTAGATAATCAGTTTCACTCACTTGTTATGTGTTGTTTTCAATAATTCGTTGACTGCTCGTTGCACTGATTCATATCATAGGCAGTCTAGTGATTATTTTAACAAGTTAAAACGGTTAATAACAATCAGGAAATAATACAAGAAAATTAACTGTGGATTTTACAAAAAATGCTGATTCAGTCCTAATGAAAAATCCAAGTATGAAAAACCCATTAATATTAAAACAGTTCACGCGGTATTATAGTGTAAAAGCCACGGAAGCCTATAAATATATTTTATTGGGTTGCCAAGTGGTAATTTGGTCTCAAAGTTTCAGAAAACAAAGTAATTATTTTGTGAATTACCGATTTGGTGCGATTTTGATAAAACGTATGCTGGGATCCTAGAAAGGTGATAAAATACGCTAGATCTATTGTGTGAAAAGGCTAACGCTGGTAACTTTTATAATAGTACTGTAGTAGACTTGTTTAGTTGTACTGTGTAAAAATATGCACTATGCGGAGTTCTCATCAGTATTACTTGTCAAACACACATGCATGCCTATAGTCTTATTTGTGTTAGGTTAGCCTTTCTGTAGAAGTATTCATTTGTGGTTTACATGGATACATTTGGAAAATTTCGCTTTCACTTGTTTGTAAACAGTAGCACGGTGGGATATGGGGGCAGGGGCATGGAGATCTGCCCCACATCGATGCTAACCCCAGCTCCCAACGACTTTGCTGATCCTATATAAACAACGGTCGACCTGACCACCCCCCCCCCAACCAAAAAAAATAGCTGCATGCTTGTAAGATATATTATGGTATATTTTTTCAGCCAGCTTGTGATCATAACATTAAAATCACTTGCTATAAAGAATATCATTATACCCCACCCCCCCCCCGCCTCACCCATACACAAACACATACACTCATTTCTGTTGCGACAAGTCCATTACAATATAGTCCTAGCCTACGGCGCTCAACCCTCCGATTTTCTACAGCCATAGCTATTTTCACTTAATTAATCGCACTAACATTGACAATACATTTAAAGCCTCCTAATGTGGCAAAATACATCAAACTTCCATGATAATTTTGGAAAACAGTAAAATGCTTGTGTCTAATTGATAGGGTTATTTCAATTTTGTTTGGAATATAATTATACAAATTAACCAATTTACTCTGTGCATTGTGATCAACTCCTAGCTGAATCATGTTACAATATAAAGGAAAATACCTAGTCTCCAAAAAAAGAGGGAAAAAACACATTTTAGCAACAAGATGGAATAGAGGGCGTACTTTTTGCGACGTGGAAAACACACATATCTCTGGATCTAAAGGTGTTACAAAATCCTCCTTTACATATGTCATTGTCATTAACACAATTCAAAAGATGGGTAAAATTCAAGGTCATATGTATCAATTTGAGAAAAATATCATGTATACATTTTACAACCAAAATTGTTTATTCGCCGACTCTAGGCATATACTCTCATTTAGGATTTGTTTACATTCAGCACTTCTTATTGATTAAAATTTTCGGAAATAAGATTGGAAACTGATATGCAGAAGTTATACACAAAATCTATCACATTTAGGGTTGAGGATCTCGCCACCACCTATAGTAAGTGATGTATTGAATTCGTATAGATTATGCCCGCACGTCATTGGGGTTTAAATTTTGTAATTTTTGTGAAATAATATGTGATACGGAAAAACAGATGTACTTCGGGTTCTTCATCCATCATTACTGTCCAATTTCATGTAGTACAGGGGGGGGGGGGGGACATCACTTACTTATGGAGGCACAATGTGTATTGTTAAATGCCGTCCTGTGGGAGGGGTGATAGGGGAAAGTTCTCCCTTCCACTTTGTGAATTTTGGATCAATTTTAAGGGTCCTCAGATGCAATCTGGTGCTATATTTAGCAACTTGAAGTAATTTTCGGGCTTGCATCTGTCCAATATTGATGTTTTTAATTTATTTAGGCAAATAAAGTTTTTTGTCTGAGTATTTTTTTAACACTACAACCGCATCTGAAGGGGAAGGGCACCTGGGGGCACGATTTTTTTCAGGCCCCAGCCCCCCCCCCTTGGCGACGCCACTGATGGGTACGTCAATGGTACTTAATGGTAACGGGTTTCTTACTATCATAGGAGGCACCCCATACTATAGCCCATCTATCAACACGGGAAAAAGACATTACGATTAACATATATACATAGACAAAATATGTACTGCACGCAGCCGCGTACACTACACATATACATATTGGTTAACATGCATGTGTGACAGTAACTTTATTGTGCCCACGCTTAGGCATTGTGCCCACGCTTGAGAAAGTATGACTGAAATATAGTAGTCTTCACAGAAACTGTTTAAAAATTAAGCGATTCAGAAGGCATTAAAACCCAATACAAACGAGTAGACCCTTTAGGAACTGCACTATTTAAGAACCCTTTATATTACAAACTTTCTTGAATCCTCTTTCCGACCCCCCCCCCCCGCGCCTCTTTTTCAAAGGTGTTGCATACGGGGAAGTTTTGGTCTCCAGTTAGGTTCAAACCTTGTTATATGCAACTACAATAGGTTATTTCGAAGGCTTAAAGTTATGATGTATTGGCCCCATATATGCTCCATATTAAAATATGGTCACCTTTGGGTAAAATTCTTAAACCGTTTGATTACCATCTAGGAGGAATTTTACCTCACTGGGAAATTCAGTCATCTAGGTGCCTATGACATACCGATCTTGAGAGACATTTACATATTGGTATACGTTGTCGTATGTATCCGTGTCGGTTTCTTGAAAAATATACGAACTCAGAAGTTCAATGGTAATGCAGGACACTGCGAGTTTCGCCCGTGTATTATTCGACGTGCCGTGTGTATACGTACACTCAGGGACGTCGCTAGAGGGGTGGGGGTGTCTCACACCCCACCCCTAATCTTTGTAAAACTGATGATAGTTGGAAAATTTGAGTGCGACAGTCCGAATTTCCGACTGTCTCACTCTAATTTTTCCGACTGTCGCACTCTAATTTCATATATTCTTGTAATTTGTGAGTGACCTACAATTTTCGGTCAAAATTGACCTTTAATCAGTCATATTTACCACGTTTTCCTTGTCAAATTTAGAAATTGAATCTCGCGATCTTTATACTCCACCATACAAAACTTCGTGTGATTTTGAATACTGTAAAAAAAACGCCTAATAAAACTACTGTACAACGTATACGATAAAAACGCTCAATGCTTATCTACGGAAGCTTTAAAGTGCCATCAACATGAGAAAAACTTTGCCCCATAGGGTGAAATTTTTCAGTAAGTTGTTTAGATAACAAGATAAAATCTTACAAAAAATAAAAAAAAATTTGGATTGCTTAGTTGCTTTAACTGAGCAATTGAACAATTTTCTACAAAATGTTTAATTGACAACTTATCATATCTCGTGAATTGGACATTTTGCTGCAAAATGTTCAGTTGTTCACTTCATTCAATCTGAGCAATTGAAAAATTTTCTGCAAAATGTCTAATTGACAACATATCTTATCTCGTCAATTGGACATTTTTTGGCAAAATGTTCAATTGTTCACTTCATTCCAATGGAGCAATTGAAACATTTCTGCAAAATGTTTCATTGATAACTTATCGTATCAGTCGTCAACTCTTTGCAAAAAAAAAACTTTTGCAAAATGTTTAAGTATTCATTTCGTTCCCAATGCTCAGTTGGAATGAAGGGAACAATTTAAAAAAAAAATCATGTGAGTGATAAATAGCCCCCCCCCCAAGAAAAAAATATTAAGCGCGCTAGGAAAAAGCACTGTATTTTGGGGTAATTCACTATGTCGTCGAATATAATTTGTTGAAAAAAAGGTTTTCCCCTTTGTTACATTAACATAGCTTTTGTAGTTAGTAGTCTATGTAGCCTATCAAGCAGATAACTCAACTCAGTTGCTTACCCGCTTTACCAGAGTGAATAATAAGTTTGTGAAGTGAGGGCCAGTGCTACAAATGTACCGCAAGAAATTCGGAACAAAATTGCAGTCGCGAAAGATGGGATGTCTGACTAACACTGACCGTATCGTTCACGAGTAGTGCGGGTGGGGGGGTACAAGGCAGCAGTCGGAATTTTCTGGCTCCAAAACCCATCAAGTTGGAATTTCAGCCACTGCATTCCCCCTCCCCCCCCCCCCAACTTCAGGCTCGCTACTGAACGTAAACGTAAAGAAATCGATTGGATCTTTCGTATTAAGTCACCGGCCTCGACAAAGACTTGGGACCCCTTAAGTGCCTTAACAACTATCAGTTCTACAAACATGTTATCCGTTCTTTGCTCATTCATCCGCTTCCTGTATAGTCATGGTTTATTTGGTTTTAATTCCATCAATGCAACTTACACTTATCTAGCGTCATACTTTCATTGTGTTAGTATATTTTGTACTTTTCATTCGACTGCCAAGTATTGCTAACGAAGGCCCCAAGGTGACCGAAATTCTAATATATTTTCTAAAACTTTACTCCTTATTTTTCAATTATGAGTCATATCTTATTTCTCTGGTTTTCTATAATAATAATAATATTGATAATAATGATAATAATAATGATAATAATAATAATAATAATAATAATGATAATAATAATAATAATAATAATAATAATAATAATAATAATAATAATAATAATAATAATAATAATAATAATAATAATAATATATATATATTTATATATAGGTATATATATATATATATATATATATATTTATATATAGGTATATATATATATATATGTATATATAAATATATATTTATGTATATATATATATAAATATATATATATATATATATAGGAGGTTAAACTGTTTTTTACCTCCATTTTACCTGTTTTTTTTTACCTGTTTTTGACCTCCATGCATACACATACTGGTAGGTATATAAATGATCCTATTCGCCAAACACACTGTTTTCTTTATTTACAACTATAGTTCTAATTAAAAGCTAAGGCCATGGCATGTCGTCAACTTAAAAAACGTTACCCTTCATTTCCTGTGTGAGAGAACGCAACGTGATAGGAATGATTACGTAATATCATCTTTCATCGGCCCTCTCGATGTTGACCGCAAACGTGGAGATGTTCAACCAGACATTGTTGTCTTTTTTCTACCACAAACATCCGCACTATTATTTGATATCGTAAATTTTCACTGTCGTAGTTGCAGACACATACGTATACGTTTGTTAGACCAGGGAGTTGTTCAGACCACCAACGTATTTGTACCCTGACAAGGTTAGACTGCTCATGTACGGATGCACCAAACGCAAAATCGTAGAGCCGAAGTTGCGAAAAAGTTCGAAACGCCTAAATAATAATTTTATAAAATGACGAGACCAAGAAATTGGTGTGTGGCAGAGGAAGACTCAAGATTTTTCTTTTTTCGGACTTGTCCGAAGTCTACTTTTGGAACCAAAGAGCCCTTGTCAACAATTACATGAAGATTCGAAATATACCGCCGATCCCAAACAGCATTAAGGTGAGGAAAATTTTTGGACTTATTTCCGTATAATGAAATATATTTTGTGTTAAGAATAACCAAGTGGAGTTTTTGGTTCTTGCATGTATATGGGTATGCTTTTAAAATAAATTGAAAGTGCATAGCCAATCGCCCCAAATCATAGCACGCTAAAATTGCTAGGCGTTTTCAAAAAGCAGTGGCGTAGGAAGGTACTTTTGAGTGGGGGGGGGCTGAAGACTGATGGCCGGCCTGGGGTAGGGGTCTAAGGAGAGGGGGTGTCCCCCTCCCCTTTGGAATTTTTTGCATTTCCAGGTAGCCTCAGATGCAATTTGGTGCAATATAGCACACTTCAACACCTACTCCATTTTGTAAACTTAATTTTGTATTTTCACCAGGCCTTAGATGCAATTTGGTGCTCCAAATGAGAATTTTTTCTCATTTGGAAATGAAAAAGGGGTTTTCTGACTTGCAAAGCGGGGGGGGGGGGGGGGCGGAATGATACTTCCGCCCCTCCACATTTTTCACTGGGGGAGCTGGGCCCCCCCCCAGCCCCACGGTTCCTACGCCCTTGCGGAAATGAACAAGCGCTTCTCCACAGAAAACTGCCAGATCATGAGAGGGATCCAATCACTGAATCCAGAGAGTATATCAGGATTTCCTCTCGATGGAAAGCGTCGAACAGTTTGGCCAAGTTTTCGATGCGAGCATGGAAGACCTCAAACACGAGGTTCCGCAAGCACAGAGACTCCTCCAGCGCTAGTTCGCTAACACGGGAGAGACGCCACCACCCAACCTCCTGTCGCTGACATCGTTTCTGGAGCCATATAATGATGTCTTTGCAGAGCTGTTACGCCTTTGTAAAATTGCCATTGCGATTCCGGTATTGAGTGCTGGATGCGAGCGCAGCTTCTCAACATTGAAGCTCGTCAAAACCTATCTGCGGAACACAATGTCAGACACTCGCCTTAGTGATCTCGGAGTTTTACATATCGAAAGGGAACTGTCTGAGGGGATCAATTTGGACGAATTCGTCGCAGACAGTCATCAGAATAGGCGAATTAACCTTCGCTAAACTGTTTGAGTGAGCCCTAGACAGTGCAAAAGAAGGGCCCGAAGGGGGAATGATAACATCTTTTGTTGATTGGGGAGGGGGGGGGTGGTTACACTCCCAGGCCAGTCAGATATCATGCTGATCATCTTTGAATACTGACAGAAAGAGCATAGTCTATTCAGATTTTTAAAGAGAACTATCGATGACTTTTTCAGTGATCTGTTTTATCGTTAATAATACCTATGTGGAAATAACATAAAACGTCAGCTAACTAGAGTGACCATCTGTGCCCTACGTTGCTGACACAATACCCGATTTGCCACAGTTTGTCATGCAAACTGTTTGGTATGTCTTTTGTACTAGCTTAGCCTGCCCCACCAATCAGACCCTTCGCCCCCTCCCTTTGCCCCCCCCCCCCCAGATGAAAAAGTCTGGCTACGCCACTGAAGCACGCACAGCGTAAGTAAATTAATGATTATGTTAATTCATGAAAATACGATAAATCTTTCAATAGTGCAATCGTTAACTTGTCTGTGCTTGTTGATTAGTCACTATGGCTTATATACATTCTCGTTAAAGTTTGAAATGCAATGCAGATACGGTCATAAGCAATGTATTTCATATATTTTCCGAACACATTTGACAGTTCATGAAATGTCATTAAAAGTTGCACATCGTGCAATTTTTAAACATTGTTATAGTTTTATAAACCTTTTTACACTTTCCTTATTTATCCAAGTGAACCAAAAACGGATACTGGCTATTAAATTTATTTATATTATATTAATATCATTATAATTGCTTTTATGAAGAACACTGATTTGTGTACCATTTCGCTTTGAGGAAATACAGACAATTTTCAGATACATTTCTTTAGAGCAATCATTTGCATGTTTATGTGTTTATGTTAGAAAGCAAGGCACATCCTGTTGTGAATTCATCTCATAGTTTACCTTTCTTGCAGTGAACTACAAACTAATAAGCTGCGTGTTCTTTCCCCTGATGTGTTTGCACGTTTACCTAACCTGGAAACTTTGTAAGTAATACGTATGTTAACAAACTAAATATACAAAAATACTTACTTATAGGAACAGTGGAGATAAAGAGGCCTATACGGGTCCACAAAATATAAAGAGTTTGACTTTTAAATCAATCAGGATCTTCCTTTAGAGGCAAAGTGGTCAATGCAATTGCAGAGCTACATCAAACCAGTAACAAACCTAGACATGTCCTTCTGGAGCTTCATCAGCGGCTATACTTAGTTGTTGTTGTTTTTTCTTCTGATATTTCGTTTCTGTATAATCTTTAAACTATCTCCCTTGAATTGTCAAATATTTGGCTGCATTCCTTGTAAGCCGGATACAGCTTTGCAATTCTCACATATCTATTTATTATTACATATCAAATATAAGGAAGTATTACTCATTTCCGTGACGTGATTCAATTCGCAATCCCGTTGCTAGAAGCTAATGTTATTTTACTCAGTCGCAGAACGGTCCAACATACCAAAGCATAAAGTTACCTCAAACAAAGTAATTCATTTTGTGCGTTCATACTGCGAAATCCTGTATTTGAATGTTTGTCAACAAAAGGTCACTCATAGATTTAGACATTTTTTTAACAACAATAATATTTAATTTTTCAACAAATGGAGTCTTTTTTACAATAAGGGTGCACTTTTGAGGGTAACGTGCTCCTTGTGCACCCCCTCCCCTCCTCGCTTCTACCCCCTCTGTATGTGTCTTAACAAAACCGGTGGGTGTGTTAAGAACAACTCCTAGATCATATATAGAATGCCAAATCAAAGGTGCACAGTCAATCGCTTCAAATGGAGTAATAACATGTTTGAGGTCGCTTTACGTTTGCATTACAGATATAAATAATTTGCTTTCTCTTTCTTTGTTGCAGGCGATTGGACCACAACCAACTCCAGTCACTTTCTTCCAACATCTTCGAAAACTTAACAAACTTGAAATACTTGTAAGTACATTCCATCAGCATAATATGTAGTTGATGTTACCATAGCTCTCAGTGGCGTAGAAGGTACTTTTGAGTGGGGGGGGGCTGAAGACTGATGGCCGGCCTGGGGGAGGGGTCTAAGGGGAGGGGGTGTCCCTCTCCCCTTTGGATTTTTTTTGCATTTCCAGGTGGCCTCAGATGCAATTTGGTGCAATATAGCACACTTCAACTCCCACTCCATTTTGTAAAGAATTTTGCATTTTCACCTGGCCTTAAATGCAATTTGATGCTCCAAATGAGATTTTTTTCTCATTTGGAAATGAAAAAGGGGTTTTCTGACTTGCGGAGCGGGGGGCGGAATGATACTTCCGCCCCCCCATATTTTTCACTGGGGGGTCTGGCGCCCTCCAGCCCCCCGGTTCCTACGCCCTTGTCAAAAAGTACTTTCCTGGAAGCATTCACTCTCCATTTGTTCTCAAATATTCTAAATGAACACCCAAAGCCATTCTTACCAAGGAAGTGATACTTCCCATGTTCGTACACTACTTGCAAGTACAACTTTCTCAGACAAATTATTCCATAACCCTCTGAGAATAAAAAGGAGTTTTGACAAATATATGGTACTTATAACTTCTGTAGTTTAAGACATTGATCTTTGGTAATTCTGCTTGGCAAACCTGAAAACAAGGTCAGTGAAAGATAAAATGTCTAAACCATACCATTCTTGAAAACCCGAATCAAGTCACCGCGTAATTAACCGACCTATAACCTCCATTGTGGTGGGTTAACTGTCAGAATGCACATTATCAGTGTTTTTTATCTTCATGCAGAACTGACATCAACAGTGAATACTATTGTTCTCTGACTCGAGTCAAAGGACGCTTGAACCGCAGTGTGTTAATGTAACTGCCAAGCGTAACTTATTTGTGATTGCAGGTGTCAAACCGCAGTGTAGACAAGCATTTAACGTTATACATTGAATTCGAACTTCTTCATGATCTGTCGTCATATTTTGTGTATTACTATTTTTAAGTTGTTCATGCAAACACATAATGAACACCCTATACATTGCTCTAGACTGACTTTCAAGAAAAAACCGTCGGTGTCATGTAGTGTGGCTTGTCTACAACCCAAACTGATTAGAAAAGATATTTCAATCAATTCTGACTTGATTGTGAGTGAAAAAATGCTACTTGAAGCAAGTGCAATAACAAGCAACGCTGACAGCCATTTAACAAGTCAACGAGTGACACTCCTGACGGTTTCTACTACTACAATCTGTTTCTGTGATATTTTCCGACGAACAAGAAAACGGCGACCACAGTCGCGTAGTAACATACAAGTGCTACCTCCTTAAGCTTATATTATGTACGTACGTGAATTTGACAGAAAACTTGAGGGTCAAAGGTGAAAAAGTGAAGTACACTACATGATGCGAGTTAGTATTAAACGTTAGGCCTACTTCAAGTTGATTCAATGACTAGGATATACCGGCATTTTAAACTTATTATTCCTCTCGACAATTTACGGTACAATTAAAGGCAGGAGCCCAGGAAGTTATTGACCAAGCGATTTTGCTAATTTTTTGACAAGTTCGGTTCGTTGTAATACGCCTCAAATAGAACTTAGAAGAAAAGGGGCCTCTACGGGCTCTAACTTAGGCCCTAGGTAGCGTGCACACTATTTCTAGACTGAAGTCTGTGTAGGCTAGGTCACAACATCAAAGGTGAGTCCTAATTTCGTGCAGCTATTTGATTAATTCGATTGATGCTTCACGTTCCTTAACCTTCAGCTTTCATTTAAAACAAAAACGTGTGTCTTTGTTGTTTGCACCTACAAATCTGTTAAAATTTCGTAGAAAATAACATTGTCACGTCCAACTCCAACTTAGCAAGAGCTAGGCCGTAAGCCTATTTAATCAGTGAAGCCAGGATAGTGTTAACATATCAACATTGTTAAAACGTGAAGTGCTCCTAAATCCTAATTTCGTTCCTGTTGTCGGCTGCTCCAAAATCCTAAAATTTTATGGCAACTATATAATTAGTTTTGAATCAATATAATATAGTAACAAGGAATATTATTGCTTCAGAGACTGACATGCACCAGTGCAGTAAAATGCTTACAGTCTTCAATTTCATGGGGGTGAAAGCCTCATGTGTACCCCTTCTCCCCTCTGGGTCAGACATTGGGCCAAGATTGGGGTTGATATATTGGAGTCCAAGGAGTCAAAGGCCACTAGCATATTATCATATTCAGGTTTACTAACTGCTCTTTTCCACTTTAAAACAGACCTTCAACATCAGGAAGTAAAGAGAAAAGAAAGGCTCAGCACAAGTTACCTGTGCTTCACAAAAAGAGGAAGAGTAATAAGGATCAGCCAGTTGTCAGCCCTTTAGAATTCATCAAGAAGGAAGTCAATGCAGCATTCTTAGGTGAGAACCCTTAGAAGCTGTCAGGTACGGTAGCAGTACAATATACTGCCTCAGGAATTGGAACTGTTGTGGTTTTAGAACAGGGGGCCCCTACTAGCCAGATTGAGCATGCCAGACAATCTAATCTGGCCCACCAAAAAACAAAGGGAAAAAAACCCAAAACTTTTTGGTTCACCAATTTACTGAACAAAAAAAAAATTGAAGAGAATTTGAATAAGCGTTAATTTTCAACACGAAAAAACATTGATCAAAGTTTGTCATAGATGCTAAAACAATCATCTTCCATTTTCAGCAATCTATTTTTGGCCTTTTGTTAGTCAAAATTTCTTCCTGTGGCTACCATGGTGGGCCCGCATACTGTATGAGTAAAATTCAGCAGCCCACAACTAAACGGACAGTAGGCAGCTGTTAAATTCATTTTACACCAGTTTCTGTGCAGTCTCCTTCATACTGAGCCATCTGTATGCCTCCTACTGCATGCCCATTAAGAACTGCCTCAACTGTTGACTTTTCACCAGAAATTTACAACATCAATAGAAGTATCAGTTTTTATTTGAGTGTTTTCGGGGAGGGGTCAGAACCCCATTAATAATGTGTTCATTAATTGAACATTGCTTCTCAACATACTTTAACAATCATTATAGTCACTGTGTACATTTGGTTTGAATAGTATCTTTAGCTTTACAAAGTTTACGGAAAACCTTTTGCATACCTACAGTGTGGCATTTCCCTGTCAGTTGATGTTAGCTTTGCAGAAATTTACTTACCATCGTTTTTACTTCTCCACAGGTGTTGCAAATATTGACATAGAAAATCTAGAAGTTGGTTGGAAGTTGAGAGGAGTGAATGTGTAATTTCTCACCAAACTAAAAGAGGCTATGTTAGATTTTAACAACCACAATATCAACCACTGACTGTTATAGCAACAACTTTGGAAAACTTGGAGAATTTTTCAGAACCCACGGTGAGTAATCAGCACTTGATTATAAAGTGAATTTTATAATGGAGTGCTTTATAATTGTTTATCAAAAACCATGCAGCAGTGACTGCTTGTGTGTGCATATGTGAGAGAGAGATGCCTTAGCTCAAATTTTGAAAACTTTGATAATTCAACAAGTGCAATATGCATGAAGTTCATACTTGGTAGAAAGCTACCCCTTAGCAAATTCTCAGCTGCAATTGTTATTTAATTGCCAGTGGTCAACCGTAAAAAACCCTATAAATGACCTTACTGAAGTAAAGGTTAAGTGAAATTAGTATGCTTATTCCTCAACCGAGTTCTTACCACTTGCTGTTACTTAGTACGTCAAAAATTGTTTGAGATCCACACCACCTAAAAATCTGAAACTTTGTTAACAGGTTATCTCACCATGTACAGCTTACATAAAGTTCACACTTTGAACAATTAGAAGAATGTATTCGGTATCTACCACCTTAGTAAATTCTTCACTGTTATTGCTTTGGGAGGGGCCAAAGGTCATATGAGATAACCAATGGTCTAAACCTGAAAACTTTGTGAATGAGCTAACTCAAAGAATAAAGCTACATAGAATGTCAAATTTGTTCCTCTGATTGAATACTTGCCATCTATAATGTTAACTTTTTTTGAGGTCAAATGTCATTTGAGGTCAATTTTAGTTAAATTCTGAAGACATATCTCACTAAGTACAGCTTGCATGAAGTTAATGCTCAGTATGAAGACACTCTTAGTAAATACTCAGCTGATAGTGTGTTGGGAGAAGTCAAGGTCATTTGAGGTCACTAGCAGGGTTTTCGTTAGTAGCCGGGACCCGGGGCAAATGACTCGCTTACTGAACGTACAGGACCCGGCTACTTTGCAACGCTCAGTAAAAAAAAATTTAAATTAAAAAAAAAAAATTAAATTAAAAAAAAAAATTAGACGAAAAAAATCGAGAGAAATAAATACTATATAAATACTAAATTCTATCACAGACCTAGTTGGGTATTTTTTGGCAGTAAAATCCTACTCACTTTGTAGGTACCGTAGACCTATTATCATTTTCTTATGATGGCACTTCATTTAATGCAGCAAGTTCGTCACACCCTTGCTAAGTTCGGTTCAGTGGCATAGCTACCTCCCTAGGCTCCATGACCCGAGTGTTAATAAAAAAATTCAGGAGAAAAAAAGAAAAATAGGACAGAAGAAAGGGGTGATTGGGAGGGGGCAATATCATTGACCAAACAACTGTATATTGCACCATTTTGCATCTAGAGACTTTTTAAATTGCAATTTTCCGGCAAAGGGGAGGGGGGGGGGGTTAGACCCCTCCCCCATGTCCGCGTACAGACAGTCCCGCCTACTTTTCAACTTGACCCATCTACTTCATTTCTCAACAAAAACCCTGACTAGTGGTCAACAACTGACAACTTTTCTAGCTGAAGAAGTGAAGTTTTGGTAAATTTCAAATTTGATAGGAATTAAGCATTTGTCTTCTATTTTTTTGGCTGTTTCGGTCAAGGTCACTCAAGGTCAGTTAATTTCAGTCTGAAAAACTTCTTAAACATGGTACCTCACCATGCACATGGCAATATTAGCCCTAGACAAGAAGAACAACATGAACAGATCTTTTACTTGACATGTGGATTCCTACACACATCATAATATTAAAAACCTTTGAAAACATGATAACTCAGGGTTGTCCACACCATATCTTTGAGTACACATTTAGTTCTCCTTTGCTAATAGTTGCAAGAGATTTTTTTTCATTTCACTGTGGATCCCATGTACTCAGTAGAACTCTCCCCTCCAATGCCCTACAATAACAATAGGCAAAGGAATCACTAAGCCCCGTGGCTTTCTGTTTGCATGTCAATTACACCTGATCTTTGAGGACAAAAGTCTGATATTACGCTACTTTGACTTAAGTTACTGATATATTCATTTTCACATTTTGTAACAAATTTTTCTTTCAGGCAAATGGATACCATTATGAAGTTATTGGTGGCATCCACAATCCAGACAAGAATGTAAAGATACAAAACTTTGGTTAGCAAACAAGCACATCAAAATAGGGGAAACCAGGCATCAGATGAGCATTGAGGTAAAGGTGACTACTATGTATGTTGTTTTTGGTTCCTTGCTTTAGCAAAAGGAACCTATGCAGTCAGGTTGGCGTGTGTGGGTGTGCGTGTGTGTGTCTGTGTGTGTGTGCATCTGTGACGCTTGCTTGGGTACGCTCTATCTCAATAAGGGAAAGTTGGATTGAGGCCAAACTTGGACTATAGATCCGCCATATGGAGAAGGTGTGCCCTATTGTTTTTGGTGCCCACAAAGGTCACCAAAGGTCAGTTATGGTCAAAAAACCGGAAATATTAAACCTGCAATAACTCCCAGTGCCAATGTGTGACAAGATTGATATTTTGGGACAAGTTGTGAACTGGTTAGGGGAGCATTTTCAAACTTAACGGTCATGTGATCCGAGGTCACCAAAGGTCAATTAATGATAAAAAACTAGTATTTTTGTGATAACTTGAAAACAAAATGTCCGTTAGGGTTGGGAGTTGCTTCAATGTTATCCTTTTGTTGACCCGCATCTGGGTGACCCTTGACCTCAATTTGACCTCTGGTGACCTTTACATGTTTTTGGGGATTTTTACAGTTTTGATGCTATTTTCAGATGTCAAAGGTACCTTCTGATCATAAATGTCATCAGGTTGACCCCGTGTGACCTTTATATGCGAGGTTATATGGGGTCAAAGTTTTTCGGTCGGAGTTAGGATGGTTGTACAGACTTGTCGTTTTTGTTTTTTGGAATCAGGAGATTAAACTACACCTGAAACCAAGGTCAAAAGGTCAAAGGTCACATTAGAAAAAAATGTGCTTATTTTGGGAGGAAACGAGCAAAAAAGAAAATGTTTGGTTTTGATGCTAGATTTGGATCTCAAAGGTACCTTCCATTCAAAAATGTCAATTGGTTGACACCCGTGTGACCTTCGTGTGCGAAGTTATACGAGGTCAAAGTTAATTTTCAGACATTTAATGCAATAACTCCCAGTTCCAAGGTGTGACATGGTTGATTTTTTTGGACAAGTTGCAAATGGTATAGGGGAATATTTTCAAACTTAACGGTCATGTGATACGAGGTCACCAAAGGTCAATTAATGTTAAAAAACTAGTATTTTGGGGATAGCAAATGGGCAAAGAAAAAAATGTTTGAATTTGTATAGTTTGATGCTCTAATTTAGGTCTCATCAATCAAAAATGTCAATAAGTTGACCCAAGGTGACCTTTGTATGTTAAGTTATATGAGGTCAAAGTTAATTTTCAGACATTTAGTGTAATAACTCCCAGTACCAAGGTGTTACACAGTTGATATTTTGAGACAAGTTGCAAATGGTATAGGGGAGTATTTTCAAACTTAATGGTCATGTGATCCGAGGTCACCAAAGGTCAATTAATGATAAAAAAGTAGTATTTTTGCGATAACTTGAAAACAAATTGTCCGTTAGGGTTGGGAGTTGCTTCAATGTAATCCAATTGTCGACCCGCATCTGGGTGACCCTTGACCTCAATTTGACCTCTGGTGACCTTTTCGTGTTTTGTGGATTTTTACAGTTTCGATGCTATTTTCAGATGTTAAAGGTACCTTCTGATCATAAATGTCAATGGGTTGACCCCCGTGTGACCTTCGTGTGCGAAGTTATATGAGGTCAAAGTTAATTTTCAGACATTTAATGCAATAACTCCCAGTTCCAAGGTGTGACAAGCTTGATATTTTTGGAGTAGTTGCAAATGGTATAGGGGAATATTTTCCAACGTAACGGTCATGTGATACGAGGTCACCAAAGGTCAATTAATGATAAAAAAACTAGTATTTTTGTGATAACTTGAGAACAAATTGTCTGTTAGGGTTGGGAGTTGCTTCAATGTAATCCATTTGTCGACCCGCATCTGGGTGACCCCTGACCTCAATTTGACCTCTGGTGACCTTTTCGTGTTTTGTGGAATTTTACAGTTTCGATGCTATTTTCAGATGTTAAAGGTACCTTCTGATCATAAATGTCAATGGGTTGACCCCCGTGTGACCTTCGTGTGCGAAGTTATATGAGGTCAAAGTTAATTTTCAGACATTTAATGCAATAACTCCCAGTGCCAAGGTGTTACAAGGTTGATTTTTTTGGACAAGTTGCAAATGGTATAGGGGAATATTTTCAAACTTAATGGTCATGTGATCCAACGTCACCAAAGGTCAGCTAATGTTAGAAAAAGTAGTATTTTTTTTTGGGGGGGGGGGAGAAAATGGGCAAAGAAAAAATGTTTGAATTTTTACAGTCATGCTCTATTTAGGTCTCACCGATCAAAAATGTCAATTGGTTGACCTCCGGGTGACCTTTGTGTGTGAAGTTATGTATACAAGTTCAAAGTTAATTTTTTGACATTTAATGCAATTAAATCTCAATGCCAAGGTGTGAAATGGTTGATATTTTGGGACAAGTTGTGAATGGGGTGGTGGAACATTATAAAACTTAAAGGTCATGTCATCTGAGGTCACCAATGTTATCATATCTGTTGACACGCTTGTAGGTCTCTTATATTTCTTACATTTCCGACGCCATATTTAGATCTCAAAAGTGTCTTTTGATCAAAAATCTGATCACATTTTGTGATCACAAAAGTGTTGTCTATAGTGTTGGTTACTTTATGGGAACATGTAGGACCACAATTACTTGGACTATTTGAGCCCAATCTTGCTTGATAATATTATGTGTATTGTCATATACCCCAAGCAAGGAACCACAGTGCCCTTGGGCTCTTGTTATAGAAGAATTTCTGCCGAGCAGTTATTCATCTCATTCCTCCATATTGTATATTCAGGTTGCAATGACCTATGCATTAAGACATTGGAAGTGTGTATGGAAAGTCCTTGTCTACACATAACAGATAACTTTGTGTTGTGCACACAGAATCGCTCTCTTACAGTATGTGAATTTTCAAATAATTGTTATCTAATCACTCTCATAGGGAGGATTAGGTACAATATTGTAGTTCCTTTGCCAGTTGGACCATTAACAGTATTACGCAACAGTTGCCATGGTAGTGGTTAGTTTTCCCAATAGGGGTCATTCATTGTGGGGTATTGCATGGTCACCGGAAGTGTTTGACTGAGGGAGGGGTAAAAGTTGTCTGTGTGGGGTGTCCAATTTTATGTCAAACAGTCCTCTTAAATGGCTGTGTTGATTTTCTTAAAACTTGGTATGAAGGTGTTTTAGGGTTAAAGTCTATGTCTAGCAGACCCCCCAAAAACATAGGTCAAATGTCACATCAAATTAAATTCAATGTTTTAATTCAATATTACTCCAAGGGGACACATTACGTTCAAATGGAATCTTCACTTGTATAATGGGAACAACATGTAGGCTACTAATACAGGCAGACATGTGACCTCTGTCATAGTATTAATCAGATTGTAGAGGACAGCAGAGTGATAGCACTGCAAGCATATGACAGTATAGTCCTGCTAACTTATATCAAAAAAAAAAACATTTGCAGTCTTTGTTCATTTGTTTTTTTACTATCAATGCAACAGATAAAAAATAAATAAAATGGTTAGACTGTCAGTGTAGAATAAAGTTTTATTTCTCTCTTTTTTTCTGAAGATGACACAGAAATGCTCACACTGAGTCTGTTTGGTCTGGCCATTGCGTTCAAGAGGAAAACCATTGCAAGGAAACTTTGATGGGATGATGGCACAGAACTTACTGTGCCTATTGTTGCTAGGGATGATCCTAGATCACAGAGGATGAAAAAAATGTGTATAGCACTGATTAAAAGAAGCGTATTGAGTTTGGTGAAGGTCAAAGGTCATTTGGGGACAACAGGGAGGTTAATTGTTTTGTAGGGTATATGTGTTCATCTTTAGGAAGTGGCAACACTGGAACAGCCACATGGTCTTCTACTCTGCAAATCCTAAAATGCTTGTTTTAAGTGTGTGTGAAATAAAAACGGGGGGGGGGGGGGGTGGGAGGGTTGGGTAAGGTTACAGTGACTTCTCTTATTATTGTACTTTTTTGGTATAAAATTATTAGTAGGGGTATCAGTATGCCCATTAGAGCAATCTGAGGGTCTGAATAGTACATCCTTCAGAACTGCATTGTAAGCCACTTATTGTTGTTATTAATGATGTAATTTCTTATTGCTAAATGACACTCCGAGCAGTAGGGGGTGTATCGGTACGGACTTCAGAACTGCATTCTTAGCCACCTAATGGTGTTATTATGTTATTTCAGAACTAATGGTGTAACTTCTTGGTGCTAAATGACACTCCAACCATTAGCGGGGCGTTTTGGTACACCTCTCAGAACCGTTTTGCAAGCCACTAAATTTTGTCACTTCTTGGTGCTAAATGACACTCCAACCATTAGCGGGGCGTATTGGTACGCCCCTTAGAACTGTATTGCAAGCCACTTAATTTTGTTACTTCTTGGTGCTAAATGACACTCCAACCAGAAGCGGGGCGTATTGGTACGCCCCTTAATGGTGTTACTTCTTTGTGCTAAATGACACTCCAACCAGTAGCGGGGCGTATTGGTACGCCCCTTAGAACTGTATTGCAAGCCACTAAATTTTGTAACTTCTTGTTGCTAAATGACACTCCAACCAATAGTGGGGCGTATTGATACGCCCCTCAGAACTGTATTGTAAGTCACTAAATGTTGTTACTTCTTGGTGCTAAATGACACTCCAATCAGTAGCGGGGCGTTTTGGTACGCCCCTTAGAACTGTATTGTAAGCCACTAAATGTTGGTACTTCTTGGAACTAAATGACACTCCAACCATTAGCGGGGCGTATTGGTACGCCCCTTAGAACTGTATTGCAAGCCACTAAATTTTGTTACTTCTTTGTGCTAAATGACACTCCAACCAGAAGCGGGGCGTATTGGTACGCCCCTTAATGGTGTTACTTCTTTGTGCTAAATGACACTCCAACCAGTAGCGGGGCGTATTGGTACGCCCCTTAGAACTGTATTGCAAGCCACTAAATTTTGTAACTTCTTGTTGCTAAATGACACTCCAACCAGTAGTGGGGCGTATTGGTACGCCCCTCAGAACTGTATTGCAAGCCACTAAATGTTGTTACTTCTTGGTGCTAAATGACACTCCAACCAGTAGCGGGGCGTATTGGTACGCCCCTCAGAACTGTATTGTAAGCCATTAATGGTGTTTCTTCTTGGTGCTAAATGACACTCCCTTGCAGTTGTGGGGTGTATTTGTTTCACTGATTCACTTTTGTACAGGGACAAGAGGTATTTTTCTTCCTTTTAATTCATGTAAGAAATTAACGTACTAAATTTCAGTTTATGGTCATGTAGATAAAATATAACATGAAATACATAAGTTGGTACAAACAAAGAATAATTTTCTCATTGTGTTATTTTTTGTCTCAAATTTATGTATCTGCAGTATGATTACAATGCATTTGCCTTTTTAACTCCCATTTTGAAGGTTTAAAGACAATGACAGTCATAGCGTAGATTTTTCCCTTATATATACCATATTTTTATACCCGGATGCAAACGTCATTAAAAGCAATATCATTTCTGGTAAATTTATCAATGTTGAACAGAAAGTTTTTTTTTTCTTGGATAAAAGTCAGGTTTAAATAGTTCCTAGAAACCCTAAATGTTTCCTAGCCTCTTAATAA
This sequence comes from Apostichopus japonicus, assembly GCF_037975245.1. Classification (NCBI taxonomy): domain Eukaryota; kingdom Metazoa; phylum Echinodermata; class Holothuroidea; order Aspidochirotida; family Stichopodidae; genus Apostichopus; species Apostichopus japonicus. The sequence goes on along the minus strand of NC_092576.1, from coordinate 15,956,054 downwards.
TAAATTGAAAATATATGTAAACTTACAAATACTGTAAGGAAATCATATCAGAAAATAATGGTTCAGGGAGAGCCGTCAAGTTGTTTTTATTAAGTAACCTGAAAAGAAGCTGAGATTCATTAATTATTAAGTATGCTGGATGAAAGTCACGACATGTGTAAATATGTATTTAATAACACGTGTTGACCCACAATGATGATATTTTTGACATGCTTACATAATTTTACTCCCAAATGAGCTTGCAATTAACACAGTTTAATGAAGTGAATTACATATCTACGATATAAATGTTCATAAAGGGGGAACAACAGTAGGTGATTTCACTAGCTCCGGCCTTGCATATTACTTTGTTTACTAAACCTGAGACAGTATTTAATTATTCCTTTAAAACGACAACGCATCCTCATGATCAAAATAATTCTTTAGTTCGATAGTGTTCAATGAGAGTACACTTTAAGTGATCATATTTGGCTAAAAATGCTCATTACATCACAACGATTTCATTTCAACGAAAAGACACACAAATTTACAACGTTTGGATCATTTGGATGTTCTCGAGACTAGAAAAGGTGTTATTTGGAGAGACCACAAGCTATTTGCTGACAGATCCATGAAAGGAATTTTCAACCAAATTATGAACTAAAATGATGGGTTTTTAACAAAGTTAGGATGATATTACTTTTTATGGTACGAATATTAATGGATATATGAGAATGTGTTAGCGGTGCAAACTCCTCCCCCACCCCCCCCCCCGAAAATTAAAAGAAAAGCAGGGTTACCTTTATCCTGAAAATAATAATATACAAGAAGTCTAACGAATCTCATGGGTTAGTTTACAATAAACAAAAGCTATGTATATAAGAAATATATATTGTAGGCTGTATATATTGTTGTATAAAAACATAACATATACGATAAATCTTAATTTTCTATAAATACATAAAATCATGTTAACTCAAATGTACGAGAATACGTTACTTAATAAGATTTAGTAGGGAGGATTAACAAAATGGTAAGATTACTTTGAAGTGGAAAAATAGGACAGTATATTTTTTAAGCTCCTATTAAGTTTCCGTATTTATTATTTTAACACAGTGGATAATGTCGCTGTGTCGGGTGAGACTGCAATTTGTCTCACAAAAAAAGTATAAAAAATAACAAAGAATACGATAAACCTGTACTTTAAGGCTTGTAGGCACCCCTACCATCCATGAACAAGAAAGCGTTTCTTATATACACTCATGTCGGGGATGTCCAGGTATACAGTTGACTAGTTAGACAAATTCTTGATAGTGCAAACAGCGTGGTAGCCCAGATTAGCTGCGCTAACGGTGGTGTTACACGAAAAAAATCGGGCAACATGATGCTAACAACAGAAAATCAATAGGCCTATTAATGTCACAAAACAAATAACATAAACCCTCTCACAGAATTGTCGGGCAAACATTTGAAAAAGATTCGGGCAAGCTACTGCATATTTATATATACAAATTTTTTTTTTTCTCTTCTTAGGCTGCCAGAATTTTTTCAGGACTTTTGCCCGAATTTCTTGTCCTCGGGAAATTTGGGCGGGCAGCCTTCCCGGTACATGGAGTTTGAAACTTTTTGGACAATGAGTACTAAGTTGTAAAAGTTCCTTAGCTAACTACAGCCAATGAAATCAATGAAATGTTCGCAAATTGTTGTCGAACATATGCAGATGGGTGCATTGCACTAAACAAATGTTTGACTTTAGTTTTTATGCTTGTCCAGGAACAATGGCAATAATTTCTAAAACAGGTTCGCAAATATGTTTACATTTAACTCCGGTCGCAAATTATGTTTAAGACGAGTTTTGTCCTGGGTAAATACTTTACATGACAGACCTGTAGGATATTTGGAAAATAATGCTGGCGTGATAGCTTGTGGTATGTGGGATAAGGGGGTAGTTACCCCAATAATCATTGCTGAAAGACAAAAAAGAACTTTCAGTGATTCCGTTTTCTAACATTTCGTTATTTGAAATTCACTTTGAGGGAACATGTTAATGAGGTTGCAGCACCCACAGGTGCATGTGAGTGGAGTAGCGCGTTGCATTTCATCAATTTTAATGTTGCCCTCTCCGTTTCCCCAGTCGATTCAGGAGAAAATGAAACAAACCTTTCACAATCTGACAGACCCCCTACAAGATAACCGGCTTCAATGACCCCAGTGCTGGCAACTCCCCGCCTTGTAAACGCTTAGGCTTTTTCCTAAATTAGAATGGACAATTTGAATCCCCTCCCCATAAAAACACACACTTGTCGTTATAAACACTTAAGGACTAGCCCAAGTCTATGTTCCTCTTTTTAAATGCACATTTTGTGCTTTGAATGTCCCCTGACAAAGTTATGCTAATCCTGATAATTGCTCCAATTTCCTGAGTGTCTATTGGCGAAGAAAATTTATATATAAACCATATCAATATAGAAAATTTTAAGAGTAAAATATACATTTAACTGACTTGGTCCAAAAATATATCCATATTCTTCAATCCGGCCTGGGTCATGCCAAGATTGCACATGTATTGTGTTTGATTTTTTTCTTGGTCTTCAGCTATTACGTTTCATTAGGCTTAGTAGACTTGCTGGTCACGACACACAAAAATACACAACTTAATAATACTTTTGTATTGTACTCCGTCAACGGAGATGGTTGAGTATGATATTTTTAACTTTGAACACAACTGTGGGTTCGTTTAGTTTCTTCGTTTTCCGAGAACTCGTATAGAACGATTAAGATATTGCCCTAAAGGAAGGCATAACCGTCTGAATTGATAATGTTCCCATGTAACATTGCATTCATTTATACCGTAAGTTATCACGTCTTCCTGACAATATGTATGTTAGAATGTTAAGGTAAAAATCACGGAAACAGGGATCATACTGTCCATTCGCATTACTAACCATACAGAAAACTATGATACAGTTGCAAATCATTCAGGAGTTTTAAGACAGACTCACAATTTATTTGTTTCCGGGGGGAAATTCGAAGGCGGCAGAGTTAATCCAAGTGATGAGCAGTCAACTACAAAGACGAGGATAGCTTCTTCCTCTTTAAAGTAGCAATTGCAAATCCCTTGGTCTCCACATGCATCTAGAAAATGATAAATAGGTTGGATGAGATACTGTGCTTACACAACAGAACAATTTGCACCACTGCAATTACTTAAAGTAGAGCTAGAAAGTAAACTACACATGTTAAAGGTGACTAAATATTTCATTTGCAGTACTAAACAGTATTTTGTGGACGTTGCTTACCTTGCCCGTTCGCTAACAAAGCTACACGTGAATAAAAAATGACACACAACCAAGTCAACGTAGTCACCCTGCTCGCAAGCATTTTCCTGTTCTTATCTGCGAGAAAATCAGTAACATGTTAGACACACATCTCCAAGAAAACGCAAAGGTGCTAAATTGTGAAGATGCTGTTTCTGCAACTTCGCTACAGTTGAGATGCTGACATTCATATGCGAGGGTAACTTAACAAGTTTTCAATATATCAACAATTTTCCAACTGTAAAGTATAATGAGCATCATGCAAAAGTTAAGCAAAAGGATGAAAATTTTCGTCAGCAAATTGGCTAATTATGCAACAATATGCCAGGCCTATAAACGTTCTTAAAATTCCGCATGCATTTCCCGACGACTAATACACCAACTAGCAATAGTAACTCGCTAATATTGTACGTACGTTCCTCTGTGTTATTCTACACGTAATGTAGCCGTACAGAAGATGATGTGATTTGAAAGGTGTGCTGTGCATGCATATTTGTTGTAAGAACAACATTGTTAAATTATTATCATCGATTACAATTTGAAACGCATTTCCATAGATTTTGCATATTTTAATTAGCAAAACCTGGAAACTGGCATAGCAACAGAAAGATAATTGCAAACAAATGCTTCATTTCTACCCTTTTCTTAAACTACGACATATAAAATACTATAATTCTGCCTTCCTTCAGGAAACTGATATATATATATATATATATATATATATATATATATATATATATATATATATATATATATATATATATATATATATATATATATAATATTAACCATAGAGATTACAAATGAAAACATATTTATTACATTCAAACTACTCGAATTCCAATAGAGAAACCTTATAGCGAATCCTCACAATATTATACTTTTGTTGTAAAACGATTGCGTGTCAGGAATTCTTCTTCTTTTCTGTTATTAATATTAATACGAATATTAATCTGCCCAAAACTGAATTAGTCCGCCAACTTCACGACTTTTTCTTCACGGAGAGTTTTCTTCAGACACAGATACATAACAGTAAAATGATTGACTTATTTGTGTTCTTCCTTTATACATGCACTGTAACACAGCTCAAGAGATCACTATATTATGTAAAGTGTGAAAGTGATACAAACCGTCAACAAGTTCTTATAAACAGGATATTGAGTGTTTTAGCAGCTATTGTATGCAGCCAAGAGGGTTCTTAATCGTATGCACTTCAATATTCAACTTTCTTTTTCGTTTCCATTTTGAAAAGTCTGTTAGGCTATTAATTTACAATGGAATAGCTGGTGAATAATTAACTTAAACTTATTTTAAAAGATAATAGCAATATTTTAAACAACCAAGAGGGTTCAAAAGTCTCTTAGGCTGTTGATTTTATTTAATTTTTAATGTTCAAGTCAGTTTCCCTGAAATAATGCAATCATATGTGTCACTTAAAATATTTTTGTTGCGTTTCACTCATCGTTCAGTTATCTTCCCACGGTTGTTCGCACGTAAGGTGACGTATAATGATGAAATGAAACTATACATTAAACAACCCTTATTTTGAAATGATATCCGTATATACTTTCAAGTATGGAAGTTTTGTTGAACTTTCGTGGGACACTTCTACTACATTTGACACAGGGGGTTCAACTTATAAGCTGTCCAAAAGTACATTACAACTTAATTAAACTGTTATACTTAAACTATTATACTGTTATACTAAAACTGAAACTGTGAAACTGTTTGCACCCTCACATAACGACATAAAAATTTCCTGAATAACTTTGGTTCACCACCTTTTAAACGTTATATCTACAACTATGAAGCAACTTTGGACAAATGGTCTAGAATAAGTAACACTTTTTTACATTTTCAGAAAATGACCGCTCGTGACGTCCACTGACCTTCATATGTAAAATATTGATCGCATGTAGGAAAACATAACTCACACAAACCAATCACGACATTTTAGTCCTATCGACCATTGCATTAGCTGTGGCCTACGTTTCATCATAACTGAAAAAATACAGAACGCCCTGTTTTTGGGCCCTCAATGACGACAATAAAATATTCCTCACAGATTTGGTTCACCACCACTCAAACTTTTTATCAACAACCTATTCAGCAAATTTTGACAAAAGCTCAGCAGGAGTGACATGTCTTACGTTTTCAGAGAATGGCCCTTAAAGGAATTAAAATTGACGAAACGACAGTTGGTCAAACACGGTGGCAAAAAGTGATAGAAAGTCGGCAAAATTGCGCGATAGCTATACCACGGCTGAAAGCGTTCAGCTATCTATCGTGATAAGTTAACCATTTACGTCAAGATATTATTATAATCACTGATAAATTAAGACCTTTCAAACCTCAGCAAGTTTACACCAACCATTACACACAGTGTTAGCAAAATCGAATAACCTTAACTGACTTGCTATTTCATTTTCTAGTTCCCTTTGCATGTCTTCCATAAAATATTACTACTTTTGTTTAATACCATTTGGTTTTAGAGCATTATCTTTTCTAATATTGGTATTGCAGTTAAATTGTTAATTAGTTAATGAAATTTAATTGGAAAGCAGAATATATAAAGGTTATTCAATAATTATTTGCGATGCCACTTTCATTGCTACAATGTAAATAGTTAGAAAGAAAGCTTGCCGATAAAATTGCAAGACTCGCCTACGATAAATTATTGCTGAACAAAAAGCTACGTCAAGTTCTCACACGGAATAAACGTCACACGGAATAAACTTATCTTTGAATGACTCCATTCAAATGACAAATTAAGGTAAGTTATTTATTCTCTTATTGGTGCCGATAATTCTGGGGATAAAATTTGATCCTCCCTTCCCGTGAACTTAACCTCTAAAGTATATCTTTGACATTTTCGGTGCAATTGCTGGTGTGACTTACCCTTTTTTGTATAATGATTGCTCGTTTTGTTTACCAGGATGTATACTTTCCCTATAAATACTTTTCTGCATTGCACAACTTCGCTATTTCCTTCATAGTAATAGGAAAACATTATGGAGACAAGTTTACAAGTTTCGTTGATCTTGTTTAAAATTTGAACTCGTGCAGATATAAAAAGACCCATTGCTACTTTGAGTTTAAAAGATTCAATGTGGTATGCAACACAAGTCGAAAAACACATAACAAACTTATTTTGCGAGAATAACGTCTCGGATCTTGCAAAACTTTAGCAAAAGGAAGAACATTTTCGTCAGCAAATTGGCTAATTATGCAACGATAAGCCAGGACTATAAACGTTCTTACTATTACATATGCATTTAACGACGACTAATACACCAACTGACATTAGTAACACACTAATATTGTACGTACGTTCCTCTATACTATCCTGCACGCAATATAGCCGTACAGTAGATATGTGATTTGAAAGGTGTGCTGTGCATTCATATTTGTTGGAAGAACAACATTAATTTGTTATCATGATTACAACTTTGAAAAAAACTTTTCCATAGATTTTGCATATTTTAATTAGTAAAACCTCGAAAAATGGCATAGCTACAGAAAGATAATTGCAAACAAATGCTTTTCTTGAACTACGACACATAAAATACTATAATTCTGCCTACATGTTATACATATTAACTATACAGATTTAAAACGAAAACATATGTTTTACCTTTAAACTACTGGTATCCCTACAGAAAAACCTTACAGCGAATCCTCACAATATTATACTTTTGATGCAAAACGATTGCGTGTCAGGAACTCTTCTTCTTTTCTGTTATTAATATTAATATTAATACGAATATTAATCTTGCCCAAAACTGAATTAGTCCGTCAACTTCACGCCTTTTTCTTCACGGGGAGTATGCTTCAGACAGAGATACATAACAGTAAAATGGTTGAGTTATTTGTGTTCTTCCTTTATATATGCACTGTAACACAGCCCAAAGAGATCACTCTGTTAGGTAAAGTGTGAAAGTGATACAAACCACCCACTAGTTCTTATAAACAGGATATTGAGTGTTTTTAAGCAGCTATTGTATGCAGTAAAGAGGGTTCTTAATCATATGCAATTAAATACTTAACTTTTATTCTCGTTTCCATTTTGCAAAGTCTGCTAGGCTATTAATTTACAATAGAGTACCTGGTGAATAATTACCTAAAACTTGCATAATTTTAGAAGATAATAGCAATATTTTATCCAACCAAGAGGGTTCCTAATCATATGCACTTAAATACTCAACTTTCTTTTACGTTTCCATTTTGAAAAATCTCTTAGGCTGTTAATTTTATTTAATTTTTAATGTTCAAGTCAGTCTACCTGAAATAATACAAACATCTGTTTCACTTCAAATATCTTTGTTGCGTTTCACTCATCGTTCAGTTATCTTCCCTCGGTTGTTCGTTCGTAAGGTGACGTATAAATGATGAAATGAAACTATACATTAAACAACCCTTATTATTATATGGTGATATCCGAATATACTTTCAATTATAGAAAGTTCTGTTGAACTTTCGTGGGACACTTCCACTACCTTTGACACAGGGATGTTAACCCATAAGCTGTCCAAGAACACATTACAACTTAAAATGTTATACAGAACGCTCTGTTTAGTACCCTCGCATAACGCCATAAAAATTTCCTGAATAACTTTGGTTCACCACCTTTCAAACGTTATATCTACAACTATTCAGCAAGTTTGGACGAAAGGTCAAGAAGAAGTAGCACCTATTTACATTTTCAGAAAATGACCATTCGTGATCTCCAATGACCTTTATTTTAAAAAGTATGTTAAAATTTGAAATTATATAAAAAGACCCTTTGCTACTTTGAATTTGAAAGATTCAATGTGGTATGCAACACAACTCGAAAAAAAAAATCAATATGTTTTACATAATTCAAACTAAAAAGACAAAACTGGTAAGATTTAGATCTAACAAAAGAATGGTATGTCTAGCTGCATGCAATACACAAAGCTGGTGTACAACCACTGACAATGGGTTGACTCCCCTAACCCCCGTCACCTTTTTGTTACTCTGACGTGACGTCCAAAATCTCTCTCCCATATACAATTTTCAAAAGTCTTTAGAGGAGTGAATAAAATATATTTTCTTATCAATACCTTCTCATGACAATATAACAGCAGCATAACATCCTGATATATATCGTCATATCCATACATTTTAGTGGAAGTGTATGTCACTTTGCTGTGAATTCAGTTTCTCGTACGATTCTCGAATGTTTTCACATGCGAAGTTTCCTTAATGTTAGCGAGTTCTTGGATACTGAGTGGTGGTGTACTAGGTTCATCAGTATGCAACGATCTGGATTTCTATGCAGTTATGTAGGTATGTACGACTTAGATTCTGTGTCCGATGTGACTTGGGCTTTATATATTATTTTATTGAAATCTAGTGGATACACAGAATCCACACAATTAACCCAACCAAAACAAGGTAGCTCCTGCAAAGGTTGCTTTAAGACAAGCACTAAGACATACTGATAAAACAGTAGGAAGGCCCGTGACTACCTTGCTTGGAAAAATAAAGTCGCAATTTAAGGACGTGAATATTAACAATTTTGAGGAAGCAATACACCTTGCGCAAGATCGTAATACGTGGCGGAGGTTAATCACTGAGCAGATCGGATAGATGAAACTCAACATACTACTACTAAACAAGGTAGCTTACGCCGAGCGCACAAAAGAGAACCCGCACTAGGAAAAACATCTGGTTCATTCAGTATGGACGTAAAAAACAAATGTAGGAGGTACTTTCCTCAAGTTAATAACAAAGTTCTTCCCTCGAGACCAAAAGCTCCAAAAATATTTAACATAAACGCCGTGAAAGTCAGCTACAGCTACACGAATAATATGAAGTCAATCATTCAATCCCATAATAAGGACAGTATCACTGAAAACTTAAATTGGTTCACCGACTAACATAACGTTAGTCCATCTGGTGCCTCTCCCGACTAACATAGCCTTAGTCAGTTGCTATACCGACTAATTTATTCCTTAGTCAGTTGGATTTCTTAGTCGGTCATCTTAGTCCGTCAGCTTAGTCGATCAACAATTTCTTAGTCGGTAAATGTATATTAGTCAGTTACATTAGTTGGTGACATTAGTCGGTCTTTACCGACTAATTTATATGAGCCACCGTCTAGTTTATAGCAGGTTTTACATTAGTCAGGATGGTGCCTCTCCCGACTAACCTTTCTTAGTCGGTATCGACTGACTAGTTGCACTGAATAGAATCACTGAAAGAATTAAACCCGACTAGTTTCACTGACTAGCATCACTGAAAGAATAGAGAGCAGAAGAAACACAAATAATGTGTACGTTGGCAGTATTTATTTCTGATAAAACTTCTGATGTCTACAAAAGGCTGACTTTCGACAGATAGAGAAGAAATCACTGTAAATAAAATCTGAAAATCTGATTTTTTTCTAACAAAGTTAAGACAAGTTAATGGATCAAACATGAATCGCAAAAGTATAGCACTGCACAATAATGCAAAGTAGAATCTTGGGCAAGGGTTCCTCATGACTTTCGTTTTAAAGTGGTACCCCAAATCGACACCAGTTAAGTCTTCACGAACAAAGAGTGTTTCTCTTAACTACAAATGGCCTCCCACTTGTCTTCAGGAAGCCAAAATCTGCACCATTATTGACCTGTGAACAGAAAATATGATATACGTGTAAGCACAGATACAGATATAGCACATGATAACTCACATTATCATAAACATACATTTACATTAAAATTTTATAACATATTGGGAGGTATACATTTAAATCTAGGTCCCTCAAATTATAAGCCAGGAATAGCAGCTTTACCAAATTATTATTAGCTTTGCACAGCATAACACCAAGTTATTTCTCAAAGCTTAATAATTATGTTAATCATGTTAATAATGATCCCAATAGACCGGGATCCAAGAGGGTTTGGTTAGCTGGGAAGGTAACCAATTGCCTTGTACATCACAATGTTCACAGTGCATTCCTGTATATGAAACCAGACGACTGGCAAACCGACTGTGGTGGGTGTGGCTGGGAGAGCAATTTTAAAGTCACCTGATAGCTAACCTAGATCAGTTTTCATGGTAACACATCAAAGTAAGTACAATATGTCAGGTATGGCCCCAAGAGCAACAAATGGCCATCGCCAGTAATAATTGGCGGTGGGGTACCCCTGCCAGTGATCTATAATTGACCCCTCAAGGCTGACCTAGGTCAGCTCATGAGGTAACCACTTGAAACCTACTGGAAAATGTTGGTTAGGGCTTCAGATACAACTGATGGGCATTGCCAGTAATTTTTTTTTGGTGGGGTACCCCTGCCAGTAGACCCCCAAAATGCCCATCCCCCATTGACCTAGATGAGCTCATGATGTAACCAGTTGCAAACTACTGGAAAATGGTATCACTTCATATGTAAGGGATGGGAATTTCCAGTAATTTATATTGGGGGGGGGGGGGGGTACCCCTGCCAGTAGACCCCCAAATTGCCCATTCCCTCATTGACCTAGGTCAGCTCATGAGATAACCAGTTGAAAAATTACTGGAAAATGATAGGTATCACTTCATATGTAAGGGATGGGCATTTCCAGTCATTTACATTGGTGGGGTAACCCTGCCAGTAGACCCCCAAAATGCCCATCCCCATTGACCTAGATTAGCTCATGAGGTAACCAGTTGAAAACTACTGTAAAATGATTGGCAGGACTCTATATATGTAAGGGATGGGCATTTCCAGTAATTTATATTAGTGGGGTACCCCTGCCAGTAGACCCCCAATCCCCCCCCCCTCATTGATCTAGGTCAGCTCATGATTTAACCAGTTGAAAACTACTGGAAAATTATTGACAGGATTCTATATGTAAGGGATGGGCGGACTCTGGCAGTGGTGGCCCACCAATAAAAAATACTGGAAATGCCCATCCTTACATATGAAGTGATACCTATCATTTTCCTGTAGGTTTCAACTGGTCAAATCATGAGCTCACCTAGGTCAATGAGGGGATGGGCATATTGAGGGTCTACTGTCAGCGGTACCCCACCAATAAAAATTACTGGCAATGCCCATCCCTTGTATCTGAAGTCCTAACCAACATTTACCAGTAGGTTTCAAGTGGTTACCTCATGAGCTGACCTAGGTCAGCCGTGAGGGGTCAATTATAGATCACTGGCAGGGGTACCCCACCACCAATAATTACTGGCGATGGCCATTTGTTGCTCTTGGGGCCATACCTGACACATTGTTCTTACTTTGATGTGATTACCATGAAAGCTGCTCTAGGTTAGCTATTAGGTGACTTTAACATTGCTCTCCCAGCCACATCCACCACAGTCGGTTTGCCAATCGTCAGGTTTCATATAGAGGAATGCATTGTGAACATTGTGATGTACCAGGCAATTGGTTACCTTCCCACCTAACCAAACCCTCTTGGACTCCCGCTCTACAGATCAGTGAAAATTTGACCAAACTAATGAAGCTTGCACGTAAATGATAAACTAGACTGTTTTTTTTTTAAAACAGGTTATGAAAAGTATCTTAAATATCATTAAACAGTTGGGTACAATAGTTAAACTCACTCTTCCATCTTTTTTCTCTATGGTACTTGTTCCTTTGCTTTTTGGACTCTTGGATAAACTTTTTGTTCTGCGAAGGGTACCAATATATCATCTTAAAACATGTCTTTAAGCCATATATAACACAATTCTCCTCTTCTGTTGTTGCCTCCACACTGGTGTCGTACTGTACATCACAGGAAAGCTCACCCTTGACTTAGATATTTGGCTTTTCAATTCCTGCTGGAAAAAAAGAAACAGCAAAGTATTCATCATTTGAAAAAAATAAATAAAGTCGTCACCACAAAGTTATGTGAGATTTGCTTCCACTATAGTCTCAAAAAACAATCCCAAAGTTTGAAGCAGACTGTATAAAGCTGAAAATTTGAACGAGAGTGTCATCACCATTGCAACCAGAATCAAATGCCCAGAATACAGAGATAATAAAACATGGGCTAAATCTTTGTTTGTTTTTATGATCTTTAAAAATATAAAATTTTAGAAACAGAAATGCACTGAGCCAACTTATTTATAGGCCTAATCGTTTTTAGTTGTTATTTTGCTTGCTCACATAACAAGCCTGTTTAGACCTAGGCTAGAGGAGAATCAGTACTTTGTTACACTAAGTTTGTCTTCGGTCGTTTTGATTTAGTCTTACTAGTAGTACTAAGGTATATAATGGACCGGCGAAGACTAGAGAATACCCAGAGTTTTAGCAACTGCGTTAAACTGTATCATCTGATCTATTATTTACGCCAATGAGTTTCATTCAATCTAGGATCAAAAAGAGAAAACTAATTAATCTTAACCTTTAAATTTTGCGACTAAACAGATATGTTTGAATTACAAATAAATGTCAAAAAACATCATAATCTAAGAATCGATGCATATACATAAACAGAATAATTTGAATTCGCGCAAGTGAACCCTGCACTACATTGGACAGAAAAAAAAACGTGCAATTAGACCAAACTAAACATACTAAATTTTCCGTTACTTTTACATAAAATATCAATAAAAATACAACAACTTACTCTTTTGGCAGTATACTAAAAGCACATGTTATAATAACTTCAGACTATCAAGCTTTCCTGAGAAAAAACGGTTAATACTTCTTACAGTAAGCAAGTCGACCGTGAAGGAATGTCGCAATTGTTTCCTAGGCGTGACCGGAAATTAAATACTAAAAAATGATAAATGAAAAGGTTAAATAGAACTGAAGCGTGCATCCTGACTGCTCGCAACATATAATACCGTTGACTAGCCAACATAATTTGTTAAGACTACTGTGACTGTACGTTTGAAGGTCTAGCCTTGCTTATTCAATATCACAAAGCCTACCCATTTAGATTCACATGGGAAATTACAGGAAATCTTTACCAAATGAGTGTAGACTTCAAATCAACTATTGAGCCTTATAGTTCCAGCATTTGTTTGGGAATAAATTAGAAGATTATGTGCCACTGTTCAATCTAGCCCAATACACACATAACACATTGTTAATTGGTGTTTAGAATGCACACTTTAGTATTGAGAATGCACTGCAGTACCCAGTAGAAGCCTATAGGCTACTCACTGTCATTGCACTTGTATATTGCGAAACGCCAACGTGACAACGGTAGCGTTACACTAACCATAATACAGTACTAGTGCCAGTGGCCTAACAATTAACTTTAATTTTACCTTCAAGTTAAAGGAATAACAGGTAAGCCGATGATGCAGTTAATACCTCCATTCTTCTAAAGACCTTCTTGGGTGATTTACGGTTGAAAGTTCTTAGAGTGATCGTATGAAACTATGCCAAGCCCAGCAAGCTGCCGTTGCCTCTCGGTTTCCAAATTGAAGTGAATCGAATTGAGTTAAAATACATTAGTCTGTCGACACCGACTAAGCTACGATTATGGCGTAAATCGGGTGTCCGTTTCGTTCTTAGTCCATGGGTTAAAATACCTTAGTCCGTCGCCACCGACTAAGCTGCGATTATATTTTCCTTAGTCAGTGTAAACTAACTAAGAAGCAGCGATGAAACGAAGATTTTTGCTAGTCCGTGTGCATTGACTAACGTTACAGACTTATTTAACGTTAGTCCGTAGCAATATTGACTAGTTTATTTTTTCAGTGTATAAACAGAGCTCATTTTAAAGTGCTGCCATACCAACAAACCGCCCGACAGTGATATGAAGAAATAACATGTTAAGGTCACGTACACGAATGTTTACATCCAGTTGTCTGATGATCATGATATACATATATATATATATATATATATATATATATATATATATATATATATATATATTATGCTTACGAGAAGGGCTCCTTTAAAAGTAACAAACGGTCCATCGTTACACTAAAACTGGTAGCGTATCTGTAGGCGCAACTGTTAAGTAAATATGTTCAGATCGTCATACATACTGCTATAGGACCACCATTGCTTTAAATAACAGAGATGGTGTTTGCAAAACGACCCTTTAAGCATGTAATATAAATAAATGACAGTGCTTAGACTGTTTGCATAATTCACAGACTTTTAGGTCAAAAAACAAACCTCAAAGGGAAACAAACTTTTTATGGCCTCAAATAACAAATTTAAAATACATTTTCGAGGAAATGTGCCGTCAATGTGATTTTTATATGAAATGAATATGACACGTCTGCGTTGAATTATTACCTTTTATGCAATAGCGGATAAACATTTAAAACTGGGCCATACTATCTGAATCCTTAAATGAGCATGTCAGAATATCCTCAATGGATATAGAATTATTAATAACACTCATTATGCGTCCATTTACCATGAACATCTAGATACCAAGGTTAAAAGTCTGCCGAAAGTCACCGTTTAATCCCAAAATACAACGAGTCAATCCTTTTCTTGTATTTTCTTTCGGAGAATGAACAATGGTATTTAACTTTCAATCACTCACTTACATTCGTTATATATATACGATCAGGTTTAGTGGGAATAGGAATATTTCAGATACTGGTATATCATATAATAACCTACCTATAAGTGGACATTGGTATCATTATGAAGTTTTATTAGCACTTAACTTTTGACAAAGTCACAATGACAAAGTCGCATACGCTTTTATCAAGATTTCGAAGGGTGTTGTACTGCTATTCTTGTTCGATCCTCTTTTATGAACTATTGCTACATTATATATCGACCATAAAGTGTAACCAAACTCTTTTTATGACATGTTTACACTTATTGTCACCATTCAGCAACTGCGAATATAAAGTTCAGTAATATTTAACCATAGGTTGTAAAGTAGACAAGCTTTGGTAATAAAGAGATTTTACCTTGATAGAGTCGCATACGCATTTTCAAAATTTGGAAGGGTGTTGTTAAGTGCTATTCTTGTTTGATTCTTTTTGTATTAAATATTGCTACTATAATAATAAGATATCGACCATAAAGTGTAAACTGTGTTTTGTGTTTATGACATGCTCTTACCTTCATTGTCTTCATTCAGCAACTCTGAATTTAAATTTCAGTAATATTAACCATGGGTTGTAAAGTAGGCAAGCCTTAGTAATAAAGGGATTTTACTGTCACAGTGACAGAGTCGCATATACGCATTTCAAAATTTGGAAGGGTGTTGTTAAGTGATATTTTTGTTTCATTTTCTGTTATCAAATATTGCTACTATAATCATTATTTATCGACCATAAAGTGTAAACTTTGATTTGTGTTTATGACATGTTCTAACATTTTATTGTCTTCTTTCAGCAACTGGGAATATTAAGTTCAGTAATATTTAACCAAGGGTTGTAAAGTATATAGATCAGAGTGAGTCCACATCGTACCGTTTGTTTATGATAAGCTATCCTGACAATTGCTCAATTCTAACATGAGAAACACAAATGTATAGAGTGACAAACAATTGCCTCTTTTGTAACGTTTATATGCTAACCCTTTAATGTTCCAGGTTATGATGAAAATGGCCTCGTCGTTTAGAATTATGTTATATCCTCCATATGAAATCATACAGTTTTACGTAACATGTTCTGTTTTATTGTTTCCCTTTGGTAGGCCGAACAGTCGAATTATTGTGTACATTATGTAGAACGTTCTCATGCAGTTATACTAGCATCATTTATTCATTGAGATATGGACACACATCATTCTTTTTGCGTGTATCCAAGAAACTTGGGTAATATTGAAACAAGTTTATTCTAAACATGTCAGCGGTAGATGGTTACTTAAAGGATACGGGTTTCAAAGAACAACTACACATGTAGCTTAATAAAAATAATGCAGTCTGAGAATGAAAATAATACATATAATCGTGCCATCATCTATTGTTCGTTTCATCAATTGCACCAAACAAAACACATATTTAGCAACTTGTTATTTGTGTCGAACGCCACGGTCATTGACTGTCATTGCCATGGGATGCAGATGCGTGGGAGAGCCTTGGTAGAAAGACAAGTCCAAGGCATAGAGTATGCACCGCTTTTGCACCAACTTACATGTCAAACTTGGTACCAACTAACCTGCAATTTCTTTGGGAATTAACAGGTATAAAAACCTTTCTTCTACAAAGCAGAGAGTCAAAGGACCTTAAGGAACCCGGTATATTACCCTGTTCTATTCGATTTGCTCCAAAGTGAACTTTAGACTTCATTATCATGCACAAATTTCTACAAACACTGTCACGAGTATGCTTGACGCAAGTCTAGCGACTATCGTGCAGCTGTATAAATTTACTCATGAATATTCATTTGTTGTCTGTTTTGCTCACGAAGTTCAAATTAGTAACATACGACATTCTAGTATATGCTTTGTTTAATTCACCGATTGCTCGACGGGCATCAATGGAATTTGTGCAAGTCTTTGTTTAGATTAATTTGCATAAAATGCAGGGAAAAGGTTGGTATGAATAGGCCGGGTAAGCAGGTCAGGGCGTGGTATTCGTGTTTGGTACAGTATACTTGGTGCAAGGGTGCTGGGTGCACCACAGCAGTTACTTGTGGCAATATAGTATATGTAGGGGCAACTTCAGTTCCCCGCTGGTGAATTCGTAGCAATATATATATATATATATATCTTGTCATATATCGTAAAGGACGTACCGAAACGTGTAAAAGCCGGAAACTGACCGAATTCCGTAAGTGTCTCATTTTCTTATGTATACTAAGTCAAACCTCACTATGCAGTAGAGGGAACGCAACTAGTTAGTCATATTCTTGTTTCTTATTTGAGTGTAGCGAGGCCGGAATATGCTAGAGATTGGAAAGCACATATAAAATATATTTATGAGAAGTTTGTTAGTATCGAATGTCTGTATAGGGAGGGCATATTGTAAATAGGTGATAAGTGTTAATAAGGTGTAAAATCATGGGATCATACAGCGAGATCAATGCATGTTTGATATGTTTCATATTGCCGGTGTAACGTCTAATTTGTGTGAAATATTTGTTTATACAATGCGTACATTTTACGTTGTGTTTCAGGGTTTTTGCCCCTGGTTACGAGGAGTAAATAAAACTCATAGAAAAGACACACGCCATCCGCCTCGAGTTATTACGTTGTCCAGCGAATAGTTCTACCTTACCCGTGACAAACACATCTTTGGAATGTGGTCTGATGTTGCAGCTAAAATGGGCAATATCAATTTCATTGATATTAACAAATAACCTAATAAAACAAACTGAAAGCAACTTCAATTTTGACAATATCATTAGAGGTGCTACTCGTTTTTTTTAGAAATATAATTTAGTTCTGACTCCACGTGCTCGGATCATTAAATTTCAATATGCAGTATCATGGATTTTCGGATATTTCAGAATGCACGGTGTGTAATAAACATATGGGCCATACTGTGTACGCAGTAACCAGGTTTATATCTGCAACAACACTTACAGTCACCAAGTTTGATAAACTGGACCAAATTTGGGTGCATTTATGATTCTTTCAGGTGTTATTGGTATTCCAGATCACAGTCTATTTGGTCAAGCTTGCCCTACCTGCCCCAATATCATCCAGAGAAAGTACAGCCGGACGGGCTTATTCGTCTCTGGTTCTGAAGAGTGAAGAAATAACTTTTGTTTAGCTCAGCTGATTCCTCCCGAATTGATTTTCGAGACTTACCCAATGTATTCCTGAACTGTTTTGAACATTTCTCATTGATATTGTACGTCACTCTTATACAACTGTCAAGTTTCTAAGAATAAAAGAAGTGTTTTCTTTCCCAAAAGCTCGCTCACCGGGATTTGTAACCCACAGGCTCAATGTAACAGTAAGTACGATAGTCTAAAAGAAATCTTATTGAAATGCTATCTAGTTACATTTTTCACCTCCAGAGCATATTCAGTCTAGTTAAATGTTGTGCATAGTTTGTTACATTGTGTTTAAAGACAGTTATAGGGAAAGAAATGTGGAGAGGGGGACACATAATATGATAAAACATTCACATTTGTTGCTTGGAAAAGAGCAACAATGTGAATTACCTTAGTATCCATTGGTGCCAAGCACAC
The DNA here is from genome assembly GCF_037975245.1 of Apostichopus japonicus. NCBI lineage: Eukaryota > Metazoa > Echinodermata > Holothuroidea > Aspidochirotida > Stichopodidae > Apostichopus > Apostichopus japonicus. The sequence goes on along the minus strand of NC_092576.1, from coordinate 15,937,740 downwards.
TGAAAACTTAAATTGGTCCACCGACTAACATAACGTTAGTCCATCTGGTGCCTCTACCGACTAACATAGCCTTAGTCAGTTGCTATACCGATTAATTTATTCCTTAGTCAGTTGGATTTCTTAGTCGGTCATATTAGTCCGTCAGCTTAGTCGATCAGCAATATCTTAGTCGGTAAATGTATATTAGTCAGTTACATTAGTTGGTGACATTAGTCGGTCTCTACCGACTAATTTATATGAGCCATCGACTAGTGTATAGCAGGTTTTACATTAGTCAGGGTGGTGCCTCTCCCGACTAACCTTTCTTAGTCGGTATCGACTGACTAGTTGCACTGACTAGAATCACTGAAAGAATCAAACCCGACTAGTTTCACTGACTAGAACCACTGAAAGAAAAGAGAGCAGAAGAAACACAAAAAATGTGTACGCTGGCAATATTTATTTCTGATAAAACTTCTGATGTCTACAATTCATTTTATTCCAACAAAGTTTAGACAAGTTAATGGATCAAGCGATTTAAACATGAATCGCAAAAGTGTAGTACTGCACAATAATGCAAAGTTGAATCTTGGGCAAGAGTTCCTCACGACTTTCGTTTTAAAGTGGTACCCTAAATCGACACCAGTTAAGTCTTCACGAACAAAGAGTCTTTCTCTTATCTACAAATGGCTTCCCACTCGTTTTCAGGAAGCCAAAAATCTGCACCATTATTGACCTGTGAACAGAAAATTTGTTATACGTGTAAGCACAGATACAGATAGAACACATGATAACTCACATTAGCATAAACAAACATAAATTTACATTGAAATTTTATAACATATTGGGAGCTATTCATTTAAATCTAGGTCCCTCAAATTATAAGCCAGGAATAGCAGCTTTACCAAATAATTATTAGCTTTGCACAGAATCATCGCCAGTAACTATTGGTGGTGGGGTACCCCTGCCAATGATCAGTGATTGAAATCTCACGGCTGACCTAGGTCAGCTCATGAGGTAACCACTTGAAACCCACTGGAAAATGTTGGTTAGGACTTCAGATACAAGGGATGGGCGTTGCCAGTAATTTTTATTGGTGGGGTACCCCTGCCAGTAGACCCCCAAAATGCCCATCCCCCATTGACCTAGATGAGCTCATGATGTAACCAGTTGAAAACTACTGGAAAATGACAGGTATCACTTCATATGTAAGGGATGGGCATTTCCAGTCATTTATATTGGTGGGGTACCACTGCCAGTAGACCCCCAAAATGCCCCTTCCCTCATTGATCTAGGTCAGCTCATGATTTAACCAATTGAACCCTACTGGAAAATGATAGGTATCACATCATATGTAAGGGATGGGCATTTCTAGTAATTTATATTGATGGGCCAGCACTGCCTGAGTCCGCCCCCCCCCCCCCTTATTAAACTAGGTGAGCTTTTGGTGTGACCAATTTAAAACTACTGGAAAAGAAACCAAGTTTCAGGTCATAGGTCAATCAGGGGATGGGCATTTTTGGGGTTTGGGGTTTTTGGGGGCAGGGCTACCGTACCCCGCCACCAATAATTACTGGCAATGGCCATTTGTTGCTCTTGGGGACATACCTGACACATTGTACTTACTTTGATGTGGTTACCATGAAAGTTGATCTAGGTTAGCTATCAGGTGACTTTAAAATTACTCTCCCAGCCACACCCACCACAGCCGGTTTGCCAGTCGTCTGGTTTCATATAGAGGAATGCACTGTGAACATTGTGATGTACCACGCAATTAGTTACCTTCCCAGCTAACCAAACCCTCTGGGCTCCCGCTCTACAAATCAGTAAAAATTTTACCAAATTTATGAAGCTTGCACGTAAATGATATACCAGACTGTTTTTTTTTAAACAGGTTATGAAAAGTATCTTTAATATCATTAAACAGTTGGGTACAATAGTTAAACTCACTCTTCCGTCTTTTTTCTCTATGGTACTTGTTCCTTAGCTATTTGGACTCTCTTATAAACTCTTTTGTTCTGCAAAGGGTACCAATATATCATCTTAAAACATGTCTTTAAGCCATATATAACACCGTTCTCCTCTTCTGCTGTTGCCTCCACACTGGTGTCGTACATCACAGGAAACCTCACCCTTGACTTGGATATTTGGCTTTTCAATTCTTCCTGGAAAAAGAAACAGCAAAATTTCATCATTTGAAAAAAAAATAAAGTTGTCACCACAAAGTTATGTGAGATTTGCTTCCACTATAGTTTCAAAAAACAATCCCAAAGTTTGAAGCAGACTGTATAAAGCTGAACATTTGAACCAGGTGAGTGTCATCACCATTGCAACCAGAATCAAATGCCCAGAGTACAGAGATACTAAAACATGGGCTAAATCTTTGTTTGTTTTTATGATCTATAACAATATAAAATTTTAGAAACACAAATGCACTGAGCCAACTTATTTATAGGCCTTATCGTTTATAGTTGTTATTTTGCTTGCTCACATAACAAGCCTGTTTAGACCTAGGCTAGAAAGAATCAGTACTTTGTTACACTAAGTTTGTCTTTCGGTCGTTTTGATTTAGTCTTTTTAATATATAGTACTAAAGTATATAATACCGATGACTAGCCAACATAATTTGTTCAGCCTACTGTGACTGTAAGTTTGAAGGTCTAGCCTTGCTTATTCGATATCACATAGCCGACCCATTTAGATTCATTTGGGAAATTACAGGAAATCTTTACCAAATGAGTGTGGACTTCAAATAAACTATTGAGACTAATAGTTCCAGCATTTGTTTGGGAATAAATTAGAAGATTATGTGCCACTGTTCAATCTAGCCCAATACACACATAACACATTGTTAATTGGTGTTTAGAATGCACACTTTAGTGTTGAGAATACACTGCAGTACCCAGTAGAAGCCTATAGGCTACTCACTGTTATTGCACTTGTGTATTGCGAAACGCCAGCGTAACAACGGTTACACGTAAAGGCTTCATAATTGACGCACCCTCGTAATTGACGCACCCTCAATTATTACTAGCAACGATACAGCAGGCCACCTAAAGTTTTTGCAGTCAAGCAGAATGACATATTTTATGAGTTTGAATCCATTTCATCTATTTGCTGACCAAATTGTAGTATTTTTTAAGCTTTTAACACCCTCCCACCAGTTTTGCACATTTTTTGGTCATTTGGAAATCTTACTCCCTAAAAATCACCAACATTACCGCAATATATATCACTACTATCAGGGACCTGACCTGTCTGAGCTTAGAAGCTCAGAGCATAGCAAACAGCATTTAAAGTCAATGGATGTATACTAAGGCATACACTATAGTTATCTTTACAACGAATGCGTCAATTTAGGGGTATGAAAGAACTTGACACGGCAGACATTTTGTGGTCAAATTCTGCTCAATCGTACGGTGCATAAGCACAGAACCTTAAATATTTTGAGATCATAACATTTCTGAGGAACTATTCATATGAAAAATAGATACAGTCGAGTGATTTGGATTTTTCCTTGATAGATATCGTTGATGAAATCCTTAAGTGCGTCAATTATGAGCCCACCATGATACTGCGTAGCGTAACACTAACCATAATACAGTACTAGTGCCAGTGGCCTAACAATTAACCTTAATTTTACCTTCAATTTTAAGGAATAACAGGTAGGCCAATGAAGGCAGTTAATACCTCCATTATTCTAAAGACCTTCTTGGGTGATTTACGGTTGAAATTTGCTTAGAATGATCGTATGAAACTATGCCAAGCCCAGCAAGCTGCCGTTGCCTCTCGGTTTCCAAATTGAATTGAATCGAATTGGATTAAAATACATTAGTCCGTCGACACCGACTAAGCTACGATTATGGCGTAAATCGGGTGTCCGTATCGTTCTTAGTCCATGGGTTAAAATACCTTAGTCCGTCGCCACCGACTAAACTGCGATAATATTTTCCTTAGTCAGTGTAAACTGACTAAGAAGCAGTGATGAAACGAAGATTTTTGCTAGTCCAGGTGCATTGACTAACGTTACATACTACTTTAACGTTAGTCCGTTGCAATATTGACTAGTTTATTTTTGCAGTGCACTGGTTCCTGTAGTTACTGAAGTAGATATGGCAGCATCAGGATATCTCCTTCTGATGTCAGGGTTGTTTGGGATATGCTGTTACCTAATCTAACCAGTGCAGTCCATGGATACCACAACCATGCTGTATATAAGTATATAACTGTGAATGCTGAGGACTTAGCACATCAACTTTCTCTGAAAATTGACAAAACAACAGAAAATTAATGACCTTGAGTAGGCTGAAAAAGCCCTTGATGCACATACTCAAGGGCAGAAAATGGCACACCTTAGTAGATTGTTTGCTAAATAAGACTCCAAAACATTCTCTGTGCAAGGTATTAACACTCAGCAGCCATTCTGATTATGATATTGAACTCATACAACATTGTGCTACAAATAGTTTAGACTTATTCTAGGCTACTACCATAGCCATTCTGGCATTTAGGCCTAACTACTATTAGTAGTATTACAGGTATTGCATGCATTGTACTAAGATTTTGCCCTTAATTTAACACCAGTTACTTCCAAATTTCGCGAAAGTAACATAAAATATGATGACCATGTACTTTAGTGGCACACAGATCTCAAATTTTACTGAACTTAGTCGTCACGTCACACACAAGCATTGGGTCTGATTCTGAAGGATTTGACTGTCGTGCATTTGGCAACTACTTAACAGGTTGAAGAGAAAACCCAACGAACGGAAGCTTTGGTAGGCCAAGACTTAATGACCAAATAGTTTATTGCGAAGGAAAAACTGACCAGACATGCTCAGACGGCTGTTTAATTTCACTTTTGGGCTGAAAATATAAATATCACCCTAGCCCCGTTGACTTACACACTAAATCACAAAAGTAATGTGGTCTCTTTGTATAGATGGAAGTTCTCACGAGCTAACCGCTAACCATCAGTGGATACCTGACAAGTTGGCCTTTCACATCATTTCCATTTTGTTTAAAACCATGACCGCAAAGATTATTTTACTATCATAGCCTGAAGTTTTCGTCACTTGCAAACTATTACTAGTAAATGCCGCCTTGTGAATTGTAAAGTAACATCAAACAGACTACCAATATCGTGTACATATATGATACATGAACTTTTCTGGTTTAAGGTTAACACATAAGGTTATGGTGAAACGAAGGTAAAAGGAGAGGGCCCAAATGGGAAGCAATGGATTGCAATGTCTAGAGTGAATTAGCTCCATATAAAGTCATGAGACCAAAGTAGTTTAAAAGTGTTTTTCTAGCTGAACTTTAAACAGTTAGGTTAATGTATAAAAACAGCGGTTGTATGACGATGTACCTACAAAGTGATGACATCACATCAGTTCTGAAACCAAACTGTTGATGATATTGGCAATTCAAGAGATCCACATTTTGTTTTCAGTTTGCGTCTGTTTGAAAAAAAATCATGTAAAAATCAATAAAAATCAAACTAAAGAAGTAAAAAGTTTTTTATGGTCTTTAAATACACGCTTTAATGATTAACCTTAATAAACTTAAAATGTAATTACTTGTCTATAGATAAGTAAATGCATTGGTGTTAAAGCGGTATCAAACACAACGTGTAAGAGTTGTAACATAAATCATGTCTCATTCACTTTACTTTTTGTGTGAATTGTATCTCAACGACACCTTAGCTACCGCTGCTTTAGGCTAAGCAATGCAAGAATCCTTTTTGTTGCGAGATGAGCAAGGTGTCCCTGCAACAACAACATTTCCATTCATCAGTTAATTACAATGCGGACAACATTTGTTGACCGTAATGTTCCTAAATTGATGTGAGCCAACTCACTTTATATTTGCTAACATAAATAATTCTAAATAAAATAAAACTTTTAGCAAACTGCTTATCCACTAGAGAGCCTGTGTAATAGAATGTGTAAAAGTAAGTTAGCCTGACGTTTCGATCCTAGCAGGATCTTCTTCAGAGGCTAAATGACAAGTTACAGTAACAGAGGGGACAAAAACACGCACAGAATACAGACAGGCCAACTTACTTTACACATAAATAATTCTAAATGTGATTATGTAATACGTCATTAGTGATCAAGCTAGCAGCAAATTACATTGCGACCAACCGAATATTTTACACAGACACAAACACTTTCAAAAATTGCTCTTGCCTTAGCTTAGGAACCGAAACTCGACTATCGTAGCATATCTCATCTTATCAAAAAATAATTTCAAAGCATTATCAATACGTTATCATGTGAAGGTAGTCCAAAAGTGTTTGTAAATTCAAGTCAATATCGCAGCATAGAAATTCTGAATCTGTCGGGACTATGCAACACTTCTAACACATGTCTAATCTAAAACTAGCTTTGACGCTGCTATTCTTGGTAGGTACGTGTTATTATATATTTGCGCAATTTACACTAAAGAGAAAATAGTTATTGAGGATTAATCGGATCTAGTAGGGAACAACTAGGCTCTTCAATTTTGGCTAAGGACAATATCAATCGAGTTTGAAATTATGTAACAGTATATAATGGGGATGTAGTGTTTTCCCATAATGTGGAGAACATTTTCACGAGTACCTCTCGAGCAAGGCTGATAATCTGGAGTTCCACTAGAAACGCATGACATGCATTACGTTAAATGAAGCTAATCAATACATTAGAAACGTCTGCTCAATTATATAATTGCTTGACTCAAATTTATTAACTTTTAGTATAGGTTGATTATTGTAAGACCAACCTGTCATAGTAGTCGTAAACAAATAACGTATATTTCTCATTTAAAGCGTCCAATAATGTTTCTGAGAACATGATCCGAGGTCCAGAAGACAAATTTTAACATTTAAATTTGCGTTTGAAGAAATTATTGAGTGTTATAGTTAGATTAAATAAAGAAGTTTTGTATAAGATAGTTATTATTTTTCCTTTCAGTTTTACTCGGAACGTGAGGTAAACTTTTGAACAAAAGTAAAAGATCAAGACGCTTGTATATTTGAGATTTTGAGGTTAATAACTTACATGTTGATAGCCGTCGACGTGTAGTTTTAACGAAGACAAAATTTACAAAATGTTTGGACTTTTTCAATATAATGCAAGTGTATGAGTGGCTTTGTCACAGATGCTCCATAGTCTGGTTGTTTTTGTGTCTTATCTTATAGTGATAACACAGTTGCAAATTACCTACGCCCCTTTTTCACCAAGAGGAGGGCACCTGACCCGAGTGAATTAATAATAGGCTACGTCTCTCTATCTTGAATATTGCTAGTGTTATTGCGGGTAAGACAACTAGGCTTCCAGGTTTTTGTTACTAGCTTGGATATATGTACAGCCGGTGGTATAACGTTATAGGTAGAAAATGGATACTCGTTCAGTTTGCATGTGCTGAAGACTTTGACTGATCAGGAGTTGCTGGGTTTGAGAACTTCCAAGCATCGGATTTAGTCCAGGAAACTCATCATGTAGCGTTTAATTAACTGGGAGTCGATAGTTTGCATCGGTTTACAACTCAAACTGCAAAGTCACCTTTTCATACAAGATATGGTTACTTATACATATCAGTCGTTGTATGCACTCACCAGTGTGTCGGTGCCCGGACGGCAGTTGTAAGACTATCAGTCTTAAGACATTGGAAACCATGACTTTTCCCATAGCCCTAGTGTTCTAGTATTGGATATATTTCCGTACCATTCAGCTGTTGACCAATTTTTATGGGGTTGCCTCAATTTGTCTACTTTGAACAATACCTCCTACAGGTAACAGCAAAACTGCCATGTGCACATCTACAGCGCCTGGCCAAACATTCATGGTCGTCCATTTCATGTTAATTCTTGTTCCTTTCAGTGCAATTTTTCAATTTGATACTTGCTCGAGTCCCTAAAACCTTTGTTCAATTGTCTATTTCTTTTGTAGCTGCATTTCCTTGTAACTGTTTTTCTTCAAAGTACCCTTTTATGCTGTTGCTGAAAGATGTGGTGATATTTAAATGTTGTGTAATAACTCTCAAATTCGCATTGGTTGCCAAACCATTTTTTTCTCCATTGATGTATAGTAATTATGGCGGATCGCTTTCGTTTTAAAGTTATATTTTCCATTCACTATGTAGCATGCTTTAGTTCCTTCCCAAGCTTCTTTACAATTAAATTGACATCCCTCTTCTCTGATGTAATGTTCATTTTTTGCACCTATGCTACTGCCGTTTCCAGGTTTCTAAGTTACTTAATGCCATCTTGATAACACAAACGCGATCAATAAATTAAAAAAAGTAGAGCAGTTAAATTGTATAGATTGTTTTTGAAAGATCACACGAAATGTTCGTTCAATCGATTCATCTGCAGTCTTGGTAAATATGATCTTCAGACCCCTTTGACTGCAAGCTCGGTATTGACACCCACGCACGGTGTTAAATTTGTAATGTATACAAGCAGCTGGGGTTGACTCGGGATGAGCGACGACATATAACTTCCGTTGTTGATTTGATATTACTGGCCATTAGTTATGGTCAGTTATGCGTCCTAGACGTCTAATTATGACCATGTGACGTAAATGTTTCGTCAGCATTATCTCCAGCTGCAAGGCATATTTGGTTGCATTGTTTCACGCAATAATTGATACATAAGTGGAATCGGGAACGACAGTTTCTGAGTATGGTTCATGCAGTTTTTCGTAAAACAATTTATCTTTTTAATGTTCACATTAAATCTCATGGATATGTGAAGACAGAGAAATAGAGGTTCATTTTTATGTGGGTAAGATTAGTACATATTGCCATTGATATAATACATTGTGTTTAGAACATATTCATATAACATTTTACATGTCAATAAATTTAAATCAACTTCTGTTCAATGTTTACATTATGTTTACTTCATTATAAAACTTTACTTTCTGTATATTATCTGGCATTTGAGTTTGTCGTACGCCATGATTGTTTCGAGTATCATGAATTATTGATGTATTTGCATACAGACTACTACTGAAGTCTGGATACAGTTTTACTTGATTTACGTTTTAATATAATTATGGTCCGTTTGTTGTTTAACATTTACTTAGTTCTTATACAATGTAAAGGTGTTTACTACTTCATTCAAAATAGGGGGGGGGGGGAAATATAAACAAATACACAAGCAATTTTGTTGCATTTGTATTGTTTCTGGCATTGTTAACTATACGACCCATACTGGTATTGTTAACGTGACGAACGCATCCTTGTGTCATATCGAGTTGCAAATTTCACGCTTACATATGTCTTGTTACTTGGAAGAATATCGGTTAGGTTGTCTTGTTAGAAGGTTAACGTAAGTACCAGATTATTTCAATTCCATGCCCAGGCTGTATTCTTGGTGTAGTTTTAGGCTATTTACTGTAAGTGACAGTAGCCGACTGATTACAAGTTATTAATATAATACCATGTGTGTAATAGGGGTTAGAGTGCAGCGCAGCATCGTAGAACGGTAGCAATTATTGACCCCACATTCTATACTGGTGACTTGTTGGCGGAGCTTACCATCTGCAAACTTCGACCAATGTTTTGCAAATTCCGATACATGCAGTGTGTACTTTCGTCTGCTATGAAATTGTGCTTGTATGATGAACAAGCGAATGGCATTGATATAACAAATAACGCACAGTGAAAGTGCAGAACACAGTATTTTACTGTGACACCGTTGAATGTTGTATTGCGTTCACATTTGGATAATATGGTTAGAATTCTTCGTCCTATTTAGTTCGTATCGATATTGTTGATTCGTTGGAATATATTTAACTCCTCAGCATGTCGTTTTGATTCTAATTATCAAGGTTTTAATATTGACAAAACTGTACACAGTGAGGAAGTAACTTCCCTCCTACTAATAGTAAGTATTGTAGGCATACTTGTAATAGTAGCTTCGTACTATATTACTGTATTCTTTTAGTCTTTACTGTTAATGAAGAGATTGTGTTCATTTGTTCTTACCCTAATAGGTGGTTACCGGTGATCAGAATCATATCGATTTCAGTAGCTGCTTGAGATATTGTTACCAAAAGACGATCCCATCATTGCTGAAACAATTAGTTAAGGGGGATCGCAATGTTAATTTTGGTTGATCACTCGAACACTAATACCCCATTACTAATGACTGTCAGATTTCAGATAACCTCATATCAAAAGAAGTCAAAATAATTCGTTTCTGACATATTTCTTTTTCTTCGTACATAAAGGATGAAAAATCAAAACGGGTGATGGTCAAATCACAACATTCCTACACCGAAGACATTGAAGTTGTCCTATGGAGGAGTGCTACTGACTCTCCAGCGAAGCTTGGAAATTGGGTAGAAATAAGCCACATTGATGATAATGAAAGTTATGCTTTCTACCAAGAACCATCTGTGGCGACCACTCACAACACTCAAGTAACAGTGAGTCAATATACTGTAAACTTCAAATTACAATTCATGTATAAAGAACACTTATTCTAGTAATTTTGTGACATCAGTGTTCATACTTGCTAGGTCAAACAAGTAAAGTCAGGGCTCCATTTGATGATCATCCATTCGCTTCAAATATTACAGATAGGTGATGGACAACCAAACAGAAACTGTTTATTGTATTTCTGACAACTCTTTTTCTTGAAAATAAAGCAGAATGAATTATTGAACAAAGTGAAAACAAATAGAATGTCCTCTTCTACCTCAAATGTCTCCTTTGGCTACCAAACAAGACACAAGTTCTCCAATGGACGGCCATTAATTTTCTTTAAATTGAGGCTTGATAATATGCTAGTGTGAGCTGTTATGGTGCATGCTAACTACTAGTCTCTATATAAGTGTCTCTCTGTTTGTATGTCTACCTGTCTGTCCATAAACACTGTCTATTTAGATGTCAGTGTTCAAGAACTTGTGCTCAAAAGATCATTTAGGTGTTATGAAGGCCATTGTTTGAATATATATAGTCCCAATAATTTTACCATATTGAAGGATTTAACTCTAGCATAAGGCACTGCATAAATAAGTATGTAAACACTAAAGATCAAAACAAAATCAAGGCTTCTTATAGCAATGCATTCCTGAGCATTTTTCTGCCTCAAAATTGCAAACATTAAATGATCGTGTACTACATATTCATGATTTCCTAAAATCATTTATTCATAAACTATTCATTTCTCTTTACAGGTAAAACCAACACCTGCATTAGAGACCACCTAAACAACACTGGGTACACTGTGGAAGACAAAACATTCCTACTACTCTGCTCAACTGATCATGACACAGTGGAATATAACTCCACAGCAGAGACATTGAAGAAACTACTAATGCTGCCGTATTCATCCCTCATAAAGGAAAATATCGCAGGGTTGGATGAAGAAATGGCACTATCAGCTACAGATACAATTCAAGACAAACAGATAATATCCTTTAAACAAAACCTTTGACAAAGTTCTCGATACAGATTCCGGCTGATGACTGTTTTATTCTCAAAACTATAACCCCGACCACAGCAAAAACACATTCCATCATAAATACATGCATTAGTCCTAACCTTCAAATATAAAACTCTTGCCAACATAAACAGCACTTCGAACACAAAACATTACTAACGCCATTGCATCATTTCATCTTCAACTCTTAACATACTTAAAAGACTATTTACTGTGCACAGTACTAGCACCATTCCTTCCTTTACATCTACACATGTTTTTGCCATCACACCACTCCTGCCTTTATCGCTACACATTTCTGGCCACCGTGTACAGTCTTTCTTACCTTAACATGTGGTAACTTTGTACAGTACAGACACCATTCCAATTTTACATCTACACTTCTAGCCATCAATAACGAACTAATAACTTTGTACAGTACTAACACAATTATTGCTTCTCGGTAACAAGTTACTAACGTTTTACAGTAGTAACACCCTTCTTGCCTTACATTTAAACTTATGCCCATCAATAAACCAACTTCTGTGTACAATACTAACCGCACTCCTATTTTAAGATCTTTCTTCACCTATTGCTATCAATAACAATAAATAACCATTGTACAGTTCTAATACCACTAACACATTGATCACCAGACCTCTAAACATCAGTAAGCTATAGTACCCTTGTATAGTACTATAGTACAAGCAATCTGTGTTACCTTCACATGTACACCTCTTGCTATCAACTAGAACCTCTTAGCTTTGTACGGTTCTTGTGTGCAGTCTTTCTACCATTTGCAGTACAACTCTATTTTGCTGTTGACACTTCTAACTTCGAACCAAGTTTCTGTTGTTACCTGTTCAGCAGTAACAATGAAAACCAAAACTACCAAAACTGCAAGCACGGTATTGTTACCCTCGCACGATGTTAAATTTGTAATGTATAAAGGCAGCTTGGGGTTGAATCGGGATCAGCGATGATATTTAAAGAGGTTATGAAATGAAAAATTTAATGTCTTGGAATGGTTTATCTACATTACTACAACACCATCCATGCACTACTTTCCGTAAATACGGCTTCAACGCCAGAAATTCGCTGTCAAAGTATTCCCTAGAGACCTCTCGAGCTGCCACTCGTAAAAAAAAAGCAAAGCTGCCCACCGCAGTTCATCTGACGTCATCAAAGGAACCATTTCAGCCAAAGCCGACTCCCCGCTGTTTACCGATACGGCGTTATACAGTTTACTACATGTAACCACAACACTCTTCTCATCAATTGTCTTCTCCCGAATCTTCCGATTCCGAGGAAATAGGACTTCACCTCTCAGGACATTCGTAAGCTTTGACTAAAATTATTTTCTTGAGGAAGAAGAGGAGGAAAATAGTTTTGAAGGTGATGAAGATAATATCGGTGTTTTTCCCTATCAATTGAGCCCCTTGCAGAAGAATTGTAAAACGATCCCGATGGCCGAGACGCGTCGCTGCCGTGCGAAGTCCCCGAGCAGAACGGTTGTACGACCCTGAACCGAAACTGGTCGGTTGAGCATAAACAAAACCACCGTTATTAAGACCTTCATATGATTTAAATTATCTCGAATGTCGATGATCCTGCTACTCGTAGCGAAGCTTCTAGAATTTTGTGTCTTACAGTGCAAGGAAAATGTGACATTCTGTTACAGTGCAACCCTATTGAAGTACTAGTATCATGGCCCTAGACCTAACTAATAGACGTTGTATAACAGGCTAGCCCGTGTTATTGTATCATCCAACTGTTACGTAAAATCACAACACAACGCCAGATTTACCACAAAAGAAAACTTGCAGATCTAGAATTGATTGTTCTAAAACCAACTGGCTTTAAGTTTTATGCAAAATATTAGGTAACCAACAAAAAATCGTAATTTGCTGTATCAAGGAGGCCTAGGCTATGGTCTTAACAAGTAATTTGGCAACAGTATAGGCCTACAGGCACTCATAACGTTGTGTATGTGTAGTGTTTTGAGCGAGTTGTGTTCAAATTCTTCGATTTCTGTCATCTTTTGGAAAAGCTTTTCGTAGAAATCCGTCTTTACTTGTGGTGGAGCAACCTGATACCACATATCGTTTCGGCATATTTAACAGTAACGAGATAAATTTACGTAAAAACAAAACTCCAAACGCCGAATCTCGATTACTAGGGAGCGCTGCAACAGTGTAATGTTGTGTGTTCTCAGACGTTTAAGAATGTAAACATAGCGTTTCGGAAGTGAGCTGAGTTCCTCGACTGACGTCACGCCGTGTTACCGTAAATACAACAATTTTTCGAAAGTTTTTATTACCCTCGAATTTTTGATCGTTTATTCCTCGAGAATGCTAGCTTTGTTTGACACAAATTGGGTATCATTGGAAAGCTACGAGTATACAGAATACGACGAGAAAGATTTTTTTTTTCCATTTCATAACCTCTTTAACTTCCGTTGTTACGCACGTTATTTGTTCAGAAACGCAGCCACCAAGTTTGTAAGGATGGGATAATAGAATTACCACGTGCGGGTGTGGGGTAGCCGCCCCCTTTGAAGAAAATTTGCTAAATGGAGGATGCTCACATCCAAAAGTAATTTGAATTAGCCTCAGAACTGAACATTAAAAGACTTATAGTTTCGCGGATTGTTTTCCTATTAAGAAAACTTACAATGCAATTAGATGATCGCTGGTTCTTACACCGAGCAATGGGTCGAATGTAAGCGGTCGTCGGTTGCGAAAGCCTGTCCTCTTCATTTCAGATAGATCTACGTACTGAACTCTTCATTCAGATACTAAGAGTTCAAATGGTCATACTTGAACAATTTCAAGTAGGGCATCACATTAACGCCTACACAGGGGTTACATCAGTCCATAGTGATGTCACAGCAGTTGAATCACCTCTAGTAAAATTTTATATCTGAAGTAGTAAATAATTCAACAAACTTTAATGTTTGCACAAGCATCTTTACAGACGTTCGCTAAGAGACGCCTACGTATGTTTTGTTGTCGAATGTTGATTATTCCTGATAAAGTATGACACCAGCGTATAAAAGAAAGCTATATAGATTGATATCATGTGGCCCATATTCTTTCATTCGTGATCTTTAAAGTTTGGGGTTTGGATGAGCTCTGGCGTCTTCATAATCGGATCATCATGTTTTTCTCTCACCTCTGGCTGCTTACGTTGACGTGTATTGCATTTACCTTACCTTTCGGTGAGTATGTCGATTAATTGATCTATTTAATTGTTTACTTGAAATAGTGTTTGTTATGATCAATACATGTTAGCCCCGTTAGAGAATTTCGATTTGGATTTGTAATGCATGGAACGCTCAGCTCTTTGGTAAAACAGAAGTTGCAATATTTTCGTAAGGAAACATTTTATGAAGTTTTGCGCATGGAGTATTTTCATTAAAGTTGACAAAAACCGAACACATAACCATGAGTATACGTAAAAAAGGTTAAGTGTTACAAAAACTTCCCCTAACAGCTGAACAATATCTTGTTCAAGATGGCAGATATCAAAAATGTAATGTTTGGTCATACATAAGACGAAAGACTTGAGCCATTCTAAATATGATAATCATCGAGGCACGTGTGCTTCAATTGAAACGATCTTTCTTAATAAATTACTATGTTTATTGTAGCTGTTATAATGACAAAATCATGGTGTTTGTTTTAATATCAACACTATTAACACTGTACCTTCAAAATAGGAAATGAAAACGAATGAAAAGTAAGTTTCAGATACTAGCGTCACTACAACAAATACGATTACAAAATGACAGCCCTTTGTAAAGAATTTGAAAGTTGAATATCTCCAAAATAAAGCAAGATATCTTTTACTTGTTAGGGAGCATTGTTCAATACAAAAATTTCTATCACAAAGGCTTAATATTATCATCGGGTGTGTCTCCTCTTTGAATATATGATTTATACACCAAAATTTCAGGAGTAAGCCATTTTGTTCCTCACATGTTAGGTCAATCTTAAAAATCTTACTAAACAAGAAAAAAAAAACATGAATCAATGCCTGTAGGTCTAAAATCGTGTAATATTTATTACCAATATCTACTTCATTTTACTTATCCTTCTAAAGTTGAGAGTGCTGGAATGACCGCTCGAAATTGGTTGTATCACAACCTTACCGACACAACAGAGTATGTGAAATATTTGGAACCGGTAAATGATTCATATCAATCGGTAGACGTTGGATTCCGATATGATCCGTTTAAATATTATTTGGTAATGTATAATATATAAATATATACATATATATATACATATATGCATAATACAAATATATACATATATATATATATATATATATATATATATGTGTGTGTGTGTGTGTGTGGGTGTGTGTGTGTGTGTGTCTGTGATACTTGCTTGTGTACACTGAAACTCAACAAAGGAAAGTTGAACTTAACTCAAACTTGAAATAGAGATCCGCCATAGTAAGAAGGTGTACCCTATTGTTTTGGTGCCTGTGAAGGTCACTTAAGGTCAGCTAGGGGCCAAAAACCAAATTGCTAAACATCGCAATAACTCCCATTGACAGGGTCTGATATGACTGATTATTTTTAAACATAACGGTCTTGTAATTCAAAGTCAACAAAGCTCAATTAGAGGTCAAAAACTAGTATTTTTGCAATAACTTGAGAACGAGATATCCGTGAAGGTAGGGAGTTACTCTATTGTAATCCAATAGTCAACCCGCATCTTGGTGACCTTTTACCTTAGTTTGACCTCCGGTGACCGTTACTAGTTTCTTGGGTATTTGCATTTTAATGACCATAGTCAGATCTAAAATGGTCTTCCAATCAAAATTGTATATGGGTTGACCCCTGTGCGACCTTCGTGTGCGAATCAATCAGAGGTCAAAGTTTTTTTTTTTTGATAAAAGGAATGTTAGGATGGTGATGCAGACTTGTTTGTTTTAATCAGACTGTCTACATCTGACTATTTTGAAAGATATGGGGCAAAGAAAAACGGTCAATATTTCAATTATATAATAGAGCTTGGTATGCTCTATAGAGGAAACCAACTCCCGCTTCAATCGGACACCTGATTCTCAAGTTATGAGTGGCCAAAAGTTTAATTTGATACCGTTTCAGCAAGTAACATTCAAGACAGAGTGCATATCTCACTTAAATTGGACACCTGGTTCTCAACATTTCGCTTATCATATGATTTTTGATATTTATGAGAATAATATTGTGTGTACATCCAAATAATTTTTTATGACAGTTCTGTTCCCTTGTAAATATAGGCTTATAAGCAAGGAACCATATTGCCCTTGGGCTCTTGTTATTTAACCTACACAACATCGCCACTTTGTGGTCTTTAGTGCTACATAGTTAAGCTCACACTATTAACGAATAATATGATCACAATCATTATTTTCACAATATTTATATTTTATCTATTTTATTCTTTCGTTTTACTTAGGTGGAAGCCTTCCGGAATCGCTACAGGTAGGCCTTTATCAACAACCACCAGTTTTGGTCATAAACTAGACAGAACCCTCAGTCCCCACAGTATTAATAAGGTTATATTAAAATGAAGTTTAGTGTTACTATGTTCAACAAAATCTACGATCCATATTTTGGAAGGATTCAAGCTTCAGACTCTTAATGGATCCATTCATTTTATGTCCATATGTAATTGTGATTAGACTATCATATAAAATAATGAATCAGAGAACTGCAATGTTTAATGATGAAAGAGACTCCAATTATAAACAAATAAAGTTTGATATTATTCATTAATAAAAGTAAATTTCAGAGAATACTAATTCATCAACATGTTCCAATGTTTTTTATCTGAAATTATTTAAAATACCTACTTGTGTAAATCACCATGAAAATCAAAGGGATATTAAAATATAAAATTCTGAGGAATCATTGCTGTCAGATGTACGCTGAGGGACCACAGTAGAAATAAGTTTACCAGGCAGACGTTTCTGTGTTATCTCTACAACATGTGTCTTGCTTTGTATTTTGTTTGTTTGGAGTGAAATAAATCAGATCAAATCGAAGTCAGACATAACATACAAAGTACATTGGACAATCAACATGCCCCCCCCCCCTTCTCCATAACAATTATCAAAATAAATTTAATCTTAAACATGAGAACAAGAAAAGTCTAGTTTCAAATGAGTACAGATCAATATAAGAAATTATATATGTTGATTACATGTTCATTTTCTAAAATACGAGGTTATAGAAACCCTTCCAGCCTGCATTGAATAGACATAATAAGCAACATGAATCTCTTAGAACAGCTTATAAAGATGTTGTCACCATTTGACACATATGGTAACGTCTCTCTTGCTTTATTTTATCAACAGCAACAGAGCCTGGCAACTGACATACAATGTCTCGTAAGATCATAAGCCGATGAAGCCGACAGTGTCTCTGATCAGCGATTTTACGTCGTTCTTGATTGTCCACAAAACAGAAATGCCTCGTTATATCATAAACCGAATTAACCAACATCGTCTCTGCTCCGCGTTGATTGTTGAGTTAAACAAACCGCAAATTTCTCCTGGACAAGATGCACGTCACAGAGGGTTACCTTTCCTTAGAGTCTGGCCATTCTTGGCATCTTCAAATTCTCTATAGTACAGAGAGTTAGGAGCGCAGTCTTAGCAAGGTTGTATTTTGGACCCTCGTAATGGTTAGTTATATGAGTCTCAAAGTAGCCGAAAAGTATAAGAAGTGTTTGCTCGTGAACATGCAATCAGATATTTTCTGTAGATAAATTTAAAGAAAATTAACTTTAAAGAAAATTCATCATCTTCAAATCTTCAGATGACTTGATAATGTTAACGACCGTATGATATCAAGGTCTAAAGAAATTGTGCTTTGTACATAGCTTTCCAATCGGCAATTTTATTGTGTAACTTAATATTTAGGAATTTTATGAAATGTCAGAGGTAAACTTTTAGTAATATGAACATGTTGTAATTCCACATCAGCGGTGATGACCTTTCAAAGGAATGACATATTTGGGAATATCAGTGCTGTTGTTATTTTTTTTATAATACACGCATTTTATAATTAACAACAATGGCTTAAGAAGTCATGATGCTGTAAATAGCTTTGTTTTGTTAACATTTTCCTAACTTGGCGAATCGCAATATTTTTTTTTAATATGTGGTGAGTTATTAATAACTATTACAAGGGGTTAATTGTATCGAATGTTGCAGTGAACTTGATAATATACTTGCTAGAGCTACGTATTGATAGTTACTTTCTTACAGCAAAGTAGTTAATATTTTGATTGTTTAAGTGGACATGATATACTTCATGTAAAAAACCTGCATGTTACGTTTCATACTAACTTCAACACAAACTGGCTGTAAGGTATGATACCATTCAAGCGATAGTCCCGAGTGTCCGAAGAACATTGCTAGAAAAATTATTGGAACATATCTTAAACCTTGGATCAAAACTACCCTTACCAGCATTTGCCAATTACGTAATCCTCCAAAATTTAGGGTCGCAATGGAGCAAATACAAGTCAACATGACGCCATTCTTATTTCATAAATCTTAAGAGGCGAACTACTCAGAACGGTAGAAGTTAAAACGTTTCGTAAATTGCAGCTTTCATGAAAATGTAGTATACTCAGACCCTTTGACAGGCATTTTGAGTTAAAGGTTCACCAACAATTTAAGGAGGAGCACAATACTCATGTCCTGTAACTAGTGAAGTATATTATTGTACACATGATGGTAACAGGGGAGAGAGCTGGGGTGCACATTCTTGTACCCCGGCCCCGCTACCGGCCAGAATATACTTTGTAACTTAAGCAGGTAACTTTTGTTGTCAATATTTCCAAAATAAGTATTTTATCTTTTTTCACGCACTAAAATTCTGCTTTAAAGTACATTAAAATGATTTAGACGAATCGAACCGTACCGCGTACTTTATAGTTTTCGTTTGTGTGCTTTTTCTATGATAAATTAAAAATATTTAAGGACTATTGCTAGAAGACTATGTTTGAAATATTCCAGTTGTTTTTGTTACTTTCATTTATTTAAGGACTATTGCTAGAAGACTATGTTTGAAATATTCCAGTTGTTTTTGTTACTTTCATTTCTGTTAGTATCAACTCTGTGGCAATATGGTTGCTATGGCAGGCAATTACAAGAGCAAAAGTTATATTCACACAGTTTATACAGTACGTATTCAATTACATTTTGCAAATAACGTCCTAGTATTTTGAAGAATAATACCAAAATGTGAAAGTATTGTGACGTGGTTTCATAGCTGTTTGATACACCCGAATTATGATGTTCACAAAGTGAAACGGGTGTAATGGAGAATTTCCTTAGCCGAGCGAACTTTATCTTCATTATTTGATCTGAACTATGAAACACTTCATGACTAGCTAAGTATACATATTACTGTTGGATGGAGGCAAATCCTGGTTGTGGTTTGCTGCTCTCTAGAAGGGTGTTTGAGGGGTAGACGTGGGTCAAGGAGGGGCGGTGACTAGTGTATACTCCAACCACGTCTCAAATTTACACTAAATGTAAAAGTACCTATAATTACTTATTAGGAAAACCGCGCGGTTAGACTTACTTATGAATAACTCTTATTTATGTTCTATAAATATGTCATAAAATGCATAATTGGGCGTCCGTTTTTTCTTAGAACGCCAGGAATCCGCTACATGCGCCCGAACCTACAGCTAATCAACGAATTCACGGGATAAATTTATCGACGAATAAAATGAATTATGAATTCCATTCTACATATGTAACCGAAAATTGAACTGATATAGTGGTTTCATATAAGACTTTTCAGTTTTAATTTTACCAAATATTACAGTTGATTTATCATAAAAGTGAAATGGTAATTACCGTAGAATGCATGGTGAGAGGGGATCATGACTGAATATATGTAATAAATGGCAACAACTATTCAGAAAATAGGATTCAAGTGACGAAACGTTCGGAATGCCTTAGTTAATGTCCTCTCAGGCTAAAAAAAAACCAGTCATAATGTTAAGAACTCATTAGCTGGCATTCACCGAAGTAACAAACATGTAACAGAATGACAAATATAACTTATACCGGGTTTGGTGATATCATTAACTTCTTAAATGTCAGCGATCTCCATAAAAGGAAACTTGTCAAACATAATATTTAGTCCGCTTTTGGTCTGTCAGCATCACCTCTGTTTCGCGTGATCTCATTTAGTGTATAATGGGTTCATCTGACGTTATAATTTAACGGAGCAAGCATCTAAGAAACCGTGCATATGATAATTACCGCAAACTTAAAACGAAATACATTTCGATAGCATATCAAGGATAATTGAGGTGTAATACTTTGAAAGTCATTTTCCCGATGGTTGAGTGCATTATTGAAACGTCATTCTACTGTGAACACTGTTTCTATATTAAGCAAGCTTAATGCTAACATTCCGCAAACAAATCAACGAGAATATCGGTTGCAAATTGATATCTATTTATAACAAACTGACAGAGTGTAAAACAAAATCAGCTTCAAAGTCTCTCTCTCTCTCTCGATATAACTTACCATTACCTTCACATTCTCAACTAAACACAAGTGTAAACAATAAGATGAATTCTCAACCATAACGTAGATAAATATTGGACAATTTCAAACTACGAAGATGCAAATATGTTAATCGTCTCTGTATTCTAAGTATTAACTATTAGAAGAGATAACGGTAATGACATCGCGTAACTACACAAACGTTACACCAGAACAAGACAGCTCCCTGAAAATAAAAACACTGTAAGTAATATATCTAAATCGATGAATAAATATACAAACAGACAGACAGAAAGACGGGTAGGCACATGGACAGAACAGACAGATAAAATTACTTTAATCTTGAGCAAAATGTATACTTATTGTGTTGGGAGTAGCTGCCGTACTCACACCTAACTTATTATGGATATTAGGATTTAAAATACGGTAGGAAGGAAGCGAGAGGGCCGGGAGTAAGGGGGGGGTGAAGTAGGTTCTGAAGTGACGGTGGATGAATTAAGGAAATGTTGATTAGCTAATATCCATGAATCATATTCAAACATAAACTCTCCTCTAGGCTATTTCATAAGCAATATTAATTCTATTTAATAGAATAATAATTATAATAATAATAATAATAATAAGTAAAGTGATGTAATGGATTTAAATGTCTCTTTCAATGTCTTGCCATAGCTTTTCCTACCGCATTTTTACCTTTTTCAAACATTACGTTGGCTTTCTGGAAATAAACTGGTATCTTGCCGTACAAGTCGGTAGTTTCGATTTGAAACATTGCGTACGTGACATCATAATGCCGATATGGGCAGACTCCTGTTACTACGTTACATTGAAAACCATCGCCACAAGAGCGGTCAAACTGAAATCCCAATCCATAATTTAAAGGTGGTCAAGATGTCAAAAATAACATAGTGTGTAAAAGTAAGTTGGCCTGACGTTTCGATCGTAGCAGGATCTTCTTCAAAGGCTAAATGAGAAGTAACAGTAACATAAGGGACAAAAACATGCACAGAATATAGACAGGTTAATCAGCATGGTGAACACGAAGAGATAGATGTAAGGGGATTATTAGACATGGGATGGAGAGAAGAAAGAAGGAAACCAACAGGGGAAGAGGAGAGGTAACAAATAAACAGTGGAGGGACAAAGAGAGACTCTGGGGGGGGGGGGGCTCACTGTAATTCATTCTCTAGAAATTCTTTCAGCCTTATCTCGAGTAGTAGAACAAAATATTGATATGATTATTTTATCTTATTAATGTTGAATGTTTTTCTCTTTAAGGAAAGTGTGACATGCCTACCGCAGAATTATTACTTAAGGGTTTATAGTTAATGTCATTTGCGAATGTTTCATTTCATAATGCATTTTCCTTACGATGGTACATTAATATTCAACTGTCCTTGTGCTTTTACTCACACAGTTAGTTTCAGGGTTGTCTTCCTTCACAGACTAATCATGTTCGTATGTAATACATGTTACTTATAAGAAGCTGTACATTTCTCAGTTGTAAGGGAGCGGTTATTTTACCATGCAACCAAGCCATTTAATGTTATTTTTTTCTTCATTGGAAATTGAATTGCCTGAACCAAGAACTTTTAGCGCAAACTGCGATGTCAACTTATTTGTTTTTTTCCTTTGTTAGGATAACATAAAAAAATGACTAGCCTCAAATTGCATATTATCCGTTATCTGTTCGCCGTTAAAACCTGATCTTTTTTTTCAGAGTTTGCGAATTTTGGTTCCTTGCTAAATGCAAAGGAACCTATGTATTCAGGTTGGCGTGTGTGTGTGTATGTATGTGTGTGTGTGTATATTAGGTCCCTTGTTGTTTGTTGCCTATATAAATGACATTGACGGAGATATTTTGTGTACAGCTAAGAAGTTTGCTGATGACATCAAATTGTATTCTGAGGTCCCTTCCAAAAGCGATTCTGAGAAGTTTCAAACGGATTTGGATCAGGTTTTATCCTGGTCTCAGGGATGGCAAATGCTTTTTAATATTGATAAATGCAAGGGTAATGCACATAGGTAGTAGTAACCAAAGTATACCTACAAGACCTAGGTATGTTTTTTTTCTGAAAGCAAAAAAGTAGTTAGGCTTTATAAGCAGTTGGTTAGACTTCATTTGGAGTATGCTGTGCAGGCTTGGAACACATATTTTGCTAAGGATAAGGAAGTTCTTGAAAAGGTCCAGAGGAGGGCTACTAGGATGATTAGTTCCTTAAAGAGTGTTCCTTATTATAGGCGGTTACAACTGTGAATCTCACCACACTGGAGCTTAGGAGGTTACGTGGGGACTTGATTCAGGTTTTCAAGATTGTGTATGGTTTTGACAATTTATCCTTTACCGACTTTTTCATGTTTGCTAATAGTAGTTGTACCAGAGGTCATTGTCTTAAACTCCAAAAGTCACAAAGTAGGATTAATATTCGGCATAACTTTTTTTTTCTAATTGGGTTGTGAATATGTGGAACAATTTGCCTGAGAGAGTTGTACTTGCAAGTAGTGTCAATGGGTTTAAGAATGCTTTGGACAAGCACTTTAAGCATTGTAATCGGGTCTGAGTGTTTGTGTTTTCAGTTTTTTTCCCTCTCCTATAGGGTCCTTGATGGGGACTTGAGTGTCCCTCCTGATCCTTTTTACTACTAAACTAAACTAAAATAAGCCGTAGTTATGCGGGAAAGCTGTCCATTAAAAAAATGTTATGCCTCTACTTGTGATGTATTGCATTATAAGATCAAGGGAACTGTCAAAGGTCATCATCACTCATCCTTTTCTATGCTCTTACGGGCTTCCTAAAATAAAGATATTGCTGAAACCATCATTTTTAAAATGAGTTTCTGATGAGATCAATGGACGCCAAAGGTAAACAAAGTGCGTAGTAGTTTTTATGGATTGTCTACTTGAAAAGGCAAACACGTAAAATATAAATTTGATAGGTTTCCTTCAGACCCATTAAGGGTTTACTCGCAAAGTCCTCTATAAAATATACAGGCCTTTGCACAGTACACATGTAAAACAATGTCTTGCAACGCGAGGAAAATACTTAACGCTAATAAAGGCCAGGCATGTTTTCAAACATTTCGTTTTGACCAGGGGTGGACTGAGATATTATTTTTACTAGCTCAGTGATCCAGCCGATAACGCTGGGCATTGAGATACCTGTTGGTGCACGGGTTCCTAGCAGGTAAACTGGTAAGTCAAAGCCGCCTCTGAATAAAGCCATGAAGAAATCCTGATCCCTTCATAGAAATGTGTTTTGTTAATAATAAAAACATGTGTAAAAACATTTGTCACTGGTCAAGGGTATAATGCTTGAAATATGATCGCAAAAATAAATGGTGATAAATTTATTCTTTGTTTGATGAAGATGAAATCAGCCTATAATTTTGTATCGTTACGTTCAAATAAATTAATAATATAGCTGAATGTGTTGCTTACACTTAACTTGTGAATATGTTACGTTTGTGGTATTTGTTTTGCTCCTTTCTATCAGGATTACTCCTGTCAGGAATTGCAGTTAAGGGGCACCATGGTCATGGTTTGTTTGTTCTCCTTCTTATGTTTAAAGCTGAATGATAATTCCCACAACAGGAAACTGTAAAATTTCTTTGCTTATATTCCTTTGTAGGTCGCTTCTCATCCTTATATAACTGACAAATTGTTTATATATATATATATATATATATATATATATATATATATATATATATATATATATATATATATATATATATATATATATATATATATATATATATATATACACACATATATTTATATATATATATATATATACATATATATATAATATAAAAGATAAACAAGCGAATATTTTTAACAACGACATACTGCTATATTTCGGAGTGGTCACCACTCCATCTTCAGGCAATTGTACAAGATCAATTACTACAAGGGCTAATATACATCCGATATCTACATCTATATCTAAATGCTGACTTAAATAGAAATGTAGTGAGCTACGGGTTGGAGCTATTCTAATCCCTTTTTACTTTTTATTGCTGGTTGTTCTAATCATTCCTAGTTAAAAAAAAATCACTCATGCTTATCACTATTGTCGTCTTCGGATGTATATTAGCCCTTGTATTATATATATATATATATATATATATATATATATATATATATATATATATATATATATATATATATATATATATATTTATATATATATATATAACTATATACATATATATATATATATATATATATATAAATATATATATATATATATACATATATATATATATATATACACACACACATATATATATCTATATATATATATATATACACATATATATATATAAATATATATATATATATATACATATATATATATATATATATATATATATATATATATATATATATATATATATATATATACATATATATTCATATATATATATATATATGTATATATACACATATATATATACACACACACATATATATATCTATATATATTCATATATATATATATGTATATATATATATATATATGTATATATATATATATATATATATATATATATATATATATATATATATATATATATGTATATGTGTATGTGTATGTATATGTGTATATATGTATATGTAGGCTACCAACAGATTCGCGATATACCGGTAAACATGGTTGTTCTTCCTTTATGATCACACTTGCAAATTCGTTCATAATAACTACAGTACTTATGAAATGTCTTATATATAAGCAGTGGTTCTGACCTGTTACCCTAATTAATTGACCATAGGCGGATCCAGGGGAGTGGGGTCCTTTTTTTGACTGCCGGAATTAAAACAATTCATCCGTAAACATTTTCGTCGATTTGTCCCTCAGAATAGCTGCAAAACCCTCAGTATAGCATGAAACTAGAATGAAAAATAAATTTAATCCACCCAGACCAATGTTTACGCCCCCTGCTAATCCTCTTCCTAGCCGAGAAGTGTATAATTAAGGAAATAACGAGAATATATAAATGTCCACCTTGAATAAAGAACACAAGGTGGACAGTGCGTGTCCTGATAATGAAAAAAAACTAGTGTCCCGCTAAGGTGCTGTTTTTAGTTAAAAAACGCTAAGTGGACAGGACCATTTTTGCATATCTCAAAATAATGGAAGAAACGATGGTCTGACTACAAACTGGTATTTGACATCATCTAGCTATTATATAATCATTTAATTATCAAATAAAAAATGCTTACATTGAGATATATGAAGGGAAAGGACATATGTCCACTTAACTTCGATTTTTTTTACATATTTGGGTGTCCTCGTAAAGTGTGATTTAGTGGTATATATATATATATATATCTATATATATATATATATATATATATATATATATATATATATATATATATATATATATATATACATACACAGACTTGGTATGACTTTCGCCTTTCTTGGAATCCTGATGATTACGATGACTTACAGTACATACAACTTCCTCTCACTGAAATATGGCAACCATAATTGATTTTATATGAAAGGTAAAATACCATTCCAAGTTGGAGTAGCTTCTCTTCCAGTTTCTTTGGTGTGCTGATCTTTATTAATTCAATATAATCACTGTCCAATAACGTGCAACATACTTTACTGTATCGTGATGCTTGACGCAACTCTTTCAGCAAAATCAACTTATACTTGTGAATCTATTCTCTTCGGATTTTCCTCGGAATCGCATGACGGGCAAGGTTATGAAATACTCGCTGACCACAAATCATAATCTTTAAAAGTTTTCCGTCCTTCTCATTTTCCTTTTTTGTTCAATTTCGAACTTGTGAAATCCTAAAAGCACAAGCTTAATTATAACAAGTACACTTTGTGTACTTTTTCCGAAATCCCCAATAGACAATTAGTATCCCACCAAAACGATAAAAAGTTACTTAGCAGAAATGAACAAATACACCACTTTATCAAATCGACTGATTTTGCTTCAAAAGAGTCATTTCTTGGATGCTTATATGTTTGTATCATCAATATGTTGGCTGTTGTTGTTTTTTGTTCTCATACTATCAAAACATAGCGATGAAAATTTCCAAACTGAAACCGATATTGTAAGAGTGCATAACACTGGTAAAGTAGACTGGGTAACCGTAGCGTCAACGAGAACGCTTTGCTCGATAGACGTGATGACATTTCCAAAAGACGATCATACTTGTGACGTAACATTTACAACTTGGCTGCACCAGGACAATGAGGTAAAAATATTGAATTATCATTACAAGTTGAATGAATACAAAGAAAGCGATTCATTTATTTGTGTACATTACATTAAAGTTGATTACGAGTTGATTATAATAAGGTACGGTTGCATCATCTTCTAGAAATCATGAATATTGTTGTCATTATTTTAGTTTTGCCTGGTGAGTAACATTTCTTGTTTATTCCGCATTGACTTTAGTTTTGTTTTGTTTTGTGAGGAAGGAGATTGATACAGATGACAAAATCAATGCTAAAAGATCTTTTGTCTCCACATGATTTTCCGTCGCTAAGACAGAATGCTCTGAATTAATTGTATTCAAGTTTCGAAAGCTATTTTGTGAAATAACTCATACAAAATAGGGGGTGGTTGCACAGACCTATTGTGTGATTCTGTATTGTAGCAATTTGGCTCACAATGTTCTGAACCCATAAAATCAAGATAATTCTTGTTGATTTTATTTGCAAAACCCACTCTATACTTTCAATGTGGGGCCCTACCAAGTAGAGTTCAACACGATTTTAACCTGTACATGAAGATTAGTCGATTCAGAGATTACTGCATCACAGCAATAGGAAGAACGCATTTCCCCAAAGTCCAAGCTGATACATACATGTAAACGATAACTTGTGGTGTGTTTGTTTTGCTATGATTAGAACAAAATATACGTACATATTTTATAGTAATTTGGATTAGGTTACCGCCTTGTTGTTATAGGGTCCAAGATGTTATCAGTGGAATAGGAATATGCAATATTGAAAAAGAGAACAGCGTAAGAAAATGGGTATTTCCCATCAATACACCATAGACCTTTATTAATATATGATATATCTGTCATTCCATTTGTTACACATTCATTCTTCTTTACGGCTTCGCGTACCCATAATTATATATAAAATGGTAGTTATGTGTAAACTGTCATATTCAATGCACAGTCTGTAAAATCTCAACACTTGTGTAATACGCCCTTATTGGCGGTTATACAAAGTAAGTTTATACGCATTTACACACCAGTATAAGGAACTCGATCTATATATATATATATATATATATATTTATATATATATATATATATATATATATATATATATATATATATACATACATATAGATATATATATATACATATATATATATAAATATATATATATATATATATATATATATATATATATATATATATATATATATATATATATATATATATATATATATACCCCTTCCACTCGTCTAGTAACATCGGATATGTCTTCGTTATACACAGATATACTTAACGAAGAACCAATTTCGGTCTGCACAAAAGCCTTCAAACCGAAACGTTTTTAAACCCCTAAGAATATAGAATTGGCTGAAATGATTCACATATCTTGACTATCGATAATCTGGTACTTGGGAACAAACACTACCTCTAAATGCATGACACCACAACCAGTACCAAAATGGTTCATTCTTTGCAAAAACTCTTTATGGAAAACCGAGTGAAAAAAAATCTGTCTCGACAAAACTAGAAAACCACCCACGTGGTTATGTTTGATTGTAGATATCTCAAGTGTTGAAACTTGTTTATATGACATATACTCGGTTCATCACACAACCAGAATTTCCTAGATATGACATTCACCTTTTGGGCCCCACTGTGACCCTACAACATGGCTCACTAAAAACAATGTTCAATAAACACATGAACAAAGCACACTTACCACTTACCAGGCAGTTGCCACCAACTTCGTTGTACCAGTAACATTCTATATCGTCAAGATTTGCGCATTCGACGCATTTGCTCCTCTGAAGTTGATTTTGATTCTTGCAACAAAGAACTGTCAAAACACCTTCTTAACTGGCATAACTTCGGGGTGCTATTGAAAATGCTAAAAAAGGCCAAAACCAAACCTTGTACTCAAACATTGAGTTACAAAACTCGTCAAACTAGTTCCGAAAAGATACCAATGTTTACAGAAT